>NC_081407.1:594443422-594743422 GCF_030272615.1 Cryptomeria japonica
TTAAGGAGGGAATATCAACGTTGGTCATGGTCATGTGGAAAATGCCTAAAAAATATGTCCCGTCAGTTACAGTCAAGCCACGCGCTTCATTATTTTTGTTAATATTTAAGGTTGGTAAGCGGGAAGACGACACCTCGTGGACAGTAATATCCATGTTTGATTCTGTTGAAATAGTTATCCCCCGCGTGCGTAAAAGCAGAGGAAGAGTTCTTTTGGGAAAGTTAAACTAGCAATCGCACACCAACGTTGAAGAGGTGGGGAAGGGTAATTAGGAATTTGTTTTATATATTTTTGTAGTATATAAGATCAATTGGTAAGTTATCTGGAAAATATGTTGTTTGTGTAATATGTATTTCAATAGAGAAGTGATAGTTTCACATGTACTATACATTCACTTACAAGAATCCAAATACAATTGAAACAAAACTTTTCAATTAGGAAGATAACCAAGTTGCATATCAACAAGATCATGTTATGTTTGCAATAAGGAGAGAGGGATAGAGAGGTAGGGATAGAAAGACGGAGAGAGAGATCAAGGAAGAGCAAGAGTGGGGTTAAGGAGATAGAGATAAAGATGGAGATGGATATGAAGAGGAGAGGGAGAGAGAGAGAGAGAGATAAATATATGGAGAGGGGGAGAGAGGGAGAGAATGAGAGAGGGAGTTATGGAAAGATAGAGATGAAAGTGATATAGATAGGAGAAGAGAGAGGGGGACTTATAAGGGTAGAGATACATGGAGAGATGGTGAGATAGAGATAAGAGGGAGAGATGGACAAAATATGGAGAGATAGAGATAAAGAGGTAAAGAAATATAAATATAGAGGTCTAGGAAGATATGGAGGGGGAGAGTTGGATGGACAAAGAGAGATATATATGTTTGGATCTATAGATGGGGAGAGGAAAAGATAGAGTGGGAGAAAAAGAGGGAGACAAAAAAATAGAGAGATGAGGAGAGAGAAGGGGGGAGATAAAGATAGAGAGAGATAAGGAGATAGAGAGGGAGAGATAGAGAGGAAGAGTTAGAGAAATATAGAGGAAAAGGGGAAGATAGAGAGATTAGATGATGAGATAAAGTGATAGAGATACAAAGAGGGAATATAAGGAGAGAGGGGGGGGGAGAAGGAAAGAGAGACAAATAAACAAGCAAATAGAAAGAAATAGACATAAACAAATAGAGAGGGAGAGTGGGAGAGAGAATCAGGGGGAGATCAAGAGGGGGGGTAGAGATACATAGGAAGAGAAGAAGAGAGGTAGAGATGTATGGGAAGAGATAGGGAGAGATAAAGAGAAAATATGTGCACTATCCTTTAGTTCCCTTAAATTTCCATCGGAAATTGCATAGGGCGTTTTACATTGAATATGCATGAAGTTAGAAAATATTTGTTTGGTTTGACTTAGTTTCAATTGATCTATTGTATCTTCTATCTCGCTTCCTCTATTTGTACTTGTTTCTCACCTTTAGGAATCTTAACTTAGACTTTACTATTATTTTCCTTATGCCTATAATTGCTTTGCTTTAGTTTCGCATGATGTTCTTGATTATGTCTAAATAATATTAAAGAGATTCTTAATACTATTAAAAAAAAAAGTTAGTATATGGTACACAATTCTATGAATTGAACTCAAAGGTTCTTGAATTGAATTTGCACCTTTAACCTTTCAAAATTTACAAACTTAACTTCTAAAGAGCCATCTTTGCTCTCAATAGAGAAGAAAACAACAAATGAAAAAATAAAATGACAAAAAATCAATAGCTCAGATCATTTTAATCATCTTACCTTATACTTAGATTTAATCAACTTTTGATTATAAGAATTAGCTTGCTTGTCAATGTGTTTACAATAGGGAGTGAAAATGAGTGGACAACATTTGCATATATTCTCAACTATTAAAGATTTCATAAAAAGGAACCTTTGTTTTACTTTTTTTGAAAAATTTGATGCAATGAAAGATGATTTAATGAAAGGAAGACATGTGATCACATGAAGACCAAACAAAATGACGAAGTCATTATATTTAATTCACATAAAGTAGTTCTTTAAACATAACAAAATATATATTACTTATATAATATTTTATGTTTGTTTCTAATAGTATACAATTTGTAATTATAAATATAGAGATGTAAGAAATAATTTTGAATATTAAATTTATAATATATTTCATATAAACGCATAATTCAAAATATAAAAAATTATCTTTGTATACTCTTAATACATATAAGCTCAACCTCTCAAAGTTTATAAAGTTGTTAAAACTAGCTTCGGATATGATTCAAGTGATCAGATTGTCAGTTCAAATAAAGGAAAGCAAGTGCAGACCTAGAATCAAGTTCAGAGTGCTCCAGAAAAGCCTGAGAATAAAGGAGAAGCTAGTGCAGAAGAAAGAGTTCAAGAATCTGAAAATCATGAAAATCCTAAGACTCCCAGGTATGTAAGGCTAAATCATTCAGAGAATCAGATCATAGGTGATAAGAAAAGAGGTGTGATGATTAGTAGAAGAATTGCCGAAGAGTATTGCTTTATTTCTAAGATTGAACCTAAGAATGTTGATGAAGCATGTAAAGATAAAAATTGGATTAAAACAATGGAAGAAGAGTTGAATTAGATTGAAAAGAATAATACATCGATTTTAGTTCCCAAACTTAAGGATAATAATGTAATTGGAACTAAATGGGTGTTACGAAATAAGTTGGATGAAAAAGGTGAAGTTGCTAGGAATAAAGCAAGATTTGTTTATAAGGGTTATTCTCAAATGGAAGGTATCACTAGTACATTTGGGGTTGAATTCCGACAGTAATTCGTCAAATTTTCGACTGCATTTCGTCGGACAACCAACAAAAAATATCGTCGAAAACTTGTCATCAAATGTTCCGACATTACTCAAGGCCGTCAAAATTCCGACGGACACCAGGACACCTCTGATGGTGAACGTGACCGCCATTCCGATGAGCCAATGTCGTCGAGCATATAGCATGCCCGTCAGACGTGTTAGTCTTTCCCCTTCGGAATTTAGACGGTATTTTGCCACCCATCCGACGAGCCAATGTCGTCGAGCATATCACATGCTCGTCGGAATTTCGACAATCTTTTGCCACCCATTCGATGAGCCAATGTCGTTGGGCATATAGCACACCTGTCAGAATTCCGACGGTATTCTGCCACCCATCCAACGAGCCAATGCCATCGAGCATATAGCACACCCGTCGAATGTGTCAGTCTTTACCGTCGGAATTCCGACGGTCTTCTGCCACCCATTCGACGAGCCAATTCCATCGGGCATATATCATGCCCATCAGACGTGTCAATCTTTCCCGTCGGAATTCTGACGACGTTCAAATTATTTTTTAAAAAAAAGAATGATGCTAGTTTTTAGAGATTGCAACCTATCAATAGGATTTGCACAGAGATTTTAAGGATGGAGGAGTCATGGTAGAGTACAGAGCAATTGCTAAACAATAAATTCCAATGTCAATACAAATAGAAAATTCCCCCTTTGATACATAAATATTGCAATCAACTTGTTTGTAGTCTAGTGAATGGATGTGAAATCTCTATAGTTGTCTAGCACATTCATTATTAAATATGACTTGCCAATATGGTAAATCGGCAAACTATCATGGACTCCTTAGAGATTGAATTTTGTGGCTCATGATCGTCGTCTTTCATGGGATCATTATCTTCAGCTTCGATATTCACACCTCTATGTTCCTCCACTTCGAAAACCATATTCTCCGGGTTGTGTTGATCCATATCATGCGCTCTGGGGTGCTCGACCTATATAAAAAATGATCAAAATAAATAAACCATGATCATGATCTCATCATCAAGTGATTTCTTATGTATATAAATTGTTAAAATGATATAATGAAAAACTTACCAATGGATGATATTCATGTCCCCCTTCGATGTGACCATGTAGCCTACAATGTTTCTTAGTTGCTTTGATTAGAAGTCTTCTAGTCTTTAACCCCTTACAAATTTTGCAGGGACAATAACATTTTCCATCACCTTTTCTTTTCAAGTTAGACCACAATCTAGCAATTGTCTCCTTATTTTGTTGTTCGTTGATATTATCTGACATGGTCTTTCTTCACAGGCAAAAAAATCGGGCTATAGATCTAGTTATATAGAAGTTGAAATGTTAGTTATGAAATAACGTTTCAGTATAATATACCAAATTAAATTACTTGAACATAGAAATAATGCAAATTGAACCAAAACCATTTAACTCTTCTTTTTCATCTCAAAACATATCTAATGGCTTTGTGGTGATTTAGAGCAAGTGATATGCTAATGGCTTTGTGGTATGCAATCCTTTTATCATATCTTAAGTTGACTAATGTCTAATTGAGGTAATCCATGAGTGTCTAATTCAATGTTGTGAAGTCATCGAGAGTATGGTGATAGTCATCCTTATAGGATCCTCTCAATACTGTCCAAATTAGTGATAAGTAAGACAAAATTCTCAGTCACACCTTGGGTGCAAGTGAATGATATTACATATACTTTTGGGATGAACACCATTGAGAGTCATAGACCCAAGTTAGTCTAAAAGAAAAGTAATTATCCATTCCCATGCTCATGCATTCTTACATGACTAAGAAAGGACAGTTTATGTCATTCCCTACCAAGTTTAATAACTTCCTAATGTTGCCCTTGTGTATCCTAAACATTGGAGAGACCTTATTTGACTTTCCTAATCAATGTGGTTGTTGTCCTAATATGAAATATTGAGTTCTACCCTTGCCTCTGCATCAAAATTCTCACATCATGTTTCTTCACCAAAACACACTATTAATAATCTTCCTCAATACCCTCAATGGCCAGGCCTCAAGCATTAGGCCTAAATACACATCGACTTGCTGACTCAACCATCCTTCCAAGAACAATAACTTTGCCTACTCAATTCACTTGAAGTCACAAACCGACCTCACAACTCTTGAACAACCTTGTACTCTTAGGACAACAACCTTATACCTTCATTGAAAACTCAACAACCCTTACAAAGACAACATGTCACTCCCTTCAGCATAGTGTCCTTCACAAAAATATGCAACACAAACATACTAAACAACTATTGCCAATACATTGACAAATTTCTACAATTGGAATTTATCATTGCCTATTTTATCATCTTGGGTTGTCTCTGCACTTTTGTGGGCCTCTTCAAAATTTATGATCATTTATATTTTAATGGTTGCACTATAGATTTTTACCTACTTGACTTTATACTATTTAGGTTTTGTTGCAAGGCCCGTTTTAGCCTACCTAGCTCCAACTGAGGAAAACTTGTCAAAAGTTAAAATTTGGATTTGTTTTGATCCTAAAGTGTGTTCTAGGTCCTAGTTAATTAATTTTCAATAATACTTTTAATTTTTGGGTCATTTAGTCTAAAATTGCAAAAATTGTCAAATTTGCAAAAAAGTTGTCAAGCAACTTTTTCCAAAAATGCAAAAAATGTAAAAAATCAAGAAAAGGAAGTTGAAAAGCCATTTTTTTGGCCCATGTCAGTTACTTTCAAGATCCTAAGGCCTATTTAGGTCAAATGAAGCCATAATGTATAGAATTTTTGGTTGAAGAGCAAGTTTTGCATGAAGAAATTCACTTTTTTGCCTTGTTTTCTGACTTTTCAGTCTGAAACACACGTTGTGCATCAAATTTTGTTCATTATCATGATTAAAAAATGATTGAGAGTGAATCTAGTTTATTTTGGTTTGATTTTTGTAAGTTTTCATTCTAATTTGTGTTAGTTATCTCATTTTTTGTAAAAACCAGTTAAAACCCTACCTATGGTAAACTGAGTGCAAGAAAAATTTAAAACTTAGCAATCCCATGATGGATTGGGCTAGGATGTAGATATGTGTGTTGTTTCTATGCATTATTTTTTAGTCCATGGGTGCAGCTTCTTGCAAGAAGGTTTGACATGGTTTTGGGGCAGATAAAGGTCTGATATCAGCATGTATCAGTCCATGCATGAAGTGATTTTGTAATTATATGATGTATGGGAGGATGGTGGATGAATTAAATGGTTGGGAGGTGTCATGGGATACTATTGATACTCAACTCATTGAAACCCCTTTCTATTTCATGGTTATTCAGGCTATTTACATTGCTTTACATAGTGAACCCATGCCATGCTTGACAAAATCTCAATTATTGATAGCAGCAGTCAACTAAACTTTGTGATATTCCTCCAAAGGCAGTCTCTTTTATGATTAAAACATGTGATGGATATGTTCTTTTCATGCCTAACAAGTTTTTTTCTCGGTTGAAGAACAAGACTTAGTTCACAGTCTTTATTACATTGCTTAAACCCTTGTAAAACACTCATACTCGGTGTGTGGTTGCATGCCAACGTTTTGAGAAGCAAGGCTTGAAGGGGGGAGTTGTATCACAACTTCAATCCACTCTAGAAACCATCCCATACATGAATACAAACCTTTTGTTGACTGTCAACCAAACTATAGACATAATATAGTGCTTATGGCTGAGAATTATTGGTTTTGGTGAGGTTTTACCTCAAAGACAGATTTAGCAACTTGTGTGTAGTCTTAAGAAGGAATACAAAATCTAAATGAATTTTAGAACCAACACAAAACACTCCTCAATGGTTAGTACAGATAATAAGAGAGGGAAAATCTTGTTTCATGTTTAATGCAGTCATAAGACAGTCTAAAGGGCAGATTACCCTCAACTGATTGGCCAAAACACCTTGCTAAGTGTAATCTTCTTTTGGGATTGAGTTATCCTTGCATGGGAAGAGAGAGTCAGAGTCTAATTCAACACCTCTTGAAGTAAATTCTCAGTTGAACCATTTATGAAGACCATGTGTTGGGTATCTCAGGCTTATACACAGTTTAAAGACAACCTAGCTCAAGTTTCCTATTAAGTATTCCCTCTAGCATTTTGTGTTACTTTGGGAGGATGGTAATGGTGGTCAAATAGAGTTAGGCTTTCCTTGAAGCATAGAACCACTTGACACTTTTGAAAGTTACTAGGAGTAGAAGGAAATCTTTATTTATTTTTTTGTCTCACTGGCTTTGTAGAGCAGAGTTTAAAACCTTCCTAATACTATCCTTTAGACTACTATTAACCCAAGAGCCAAGCATTCCTTGGGACTTATGGGAGTGTACACAAAGTCCCCAAGTGTCTAAATACAACGTTGGATTGGGTTGATTCACATAATGAGTCATTCCTTATGAAATTGTTAGTCAATCTAATGATGTCCTCGATGGTATCAAGTAGAGGAAACATCAAAACTACTATGCACTAACCTTATTGTGTTCTACCCTTAAATGAAGAGATGAGACTTTGGATTGTTCAATCACTTTTAAAACAATGATAAGGTGTTTGTTCATTGTCTTTTCCTTGTATCTAACCTTACTATGACTGTAAAGAAACTTGAATCCTCTATCTAAGTGATTTCATGCTTTGAGTCTCTTTTTTAGTCTCTTATTTGTCATTTTAGCCTTCTTCTCTATCACACTTGGTAAGGTTTTGAGTCGTAGATGACTGTATGTGACTATAGTGTCACATCTTGCATATATAATGACCAAAAGTTAGGAATAACAATGGTTAAAAAAAATTAAAATTAGGGTACGATCTAATGACCGAAAGCTGGTTGCAAATAATGAGAAAATTCAAAATGGACAGCATTAGGAGGAAACAAAGCTATATACCCTCAGATCAAAGAGGGTCTCAAAACTTAGAAAATACTAAAATTGTCCTTCTCCATAGAAAAACAAAGAACCAAACTACTGAGGATTGCAGTTTTCCCACTGCTAATATTTAAAATGAATGTTTTAGGCCTACATGAGGCTAATTTAGCAAACACAAAGCAATAGATAAACACATTATTGCTGAGAAGGTCCCACAAATTTGATAATGTATAGTACAATAGCTTACAAGGATTATATCATACTTTTAAATAATGATTGGTATAAGGATTATAACATACATCATTTGGAAAGAGGCCAAGTTAGCAATAGTTATCATCAATCAAGGTAGAGTTCTGAGTTTGAAATCCAAAGGTTATAAAGTTTGCATAAGAAAATATGAATATGACAGAGATGATAGTGCATAGAGAAACTATAGTATGCATTAAAAAGGTACAGTGAGGTAGCAAATAGAGAAAAAAATTGACCATGTATCTCAATAAGGAGCTAGTAGTTTTGATAGAAAGAATGAAGGTTAGAGACTAAAATAAGAAAGTATCCATCTTATTGAAGGCATTCATTGCAAAATAGTTAAATACATGGATGAGATAGAACCATGCTTAAGAAAACAAAGTTGCATAGAAAGACAATTCCACCAAGATATCATCTCAATGAAGAGAATCATGTTTTCAAAGGGGACAAAAAATTCATGATTGAACATAGTGATTTAATTCCCTATGAAGTCTGGCATTTCCTTATAAAAATTTAGTTATCTCAGTAATAAAATAGGGGTTTAACAAAAATATAGTCATGGCAATCATTTTTAGAGATCAAAATTAGTTATCTAGGTACAAAGAACAAAGTCCAATGTCCAAAAGATGTAGTGAATTATATTTTTGTCAAATGGGAAATTCTTAGTAGTTTTGCTTGTGAGTTAATGCAAAAGGGAAAAACTTTTCCTAGTTTGAGCGGCAATATTGGTGAAAACAATCACAAAGCCAGTCTTCTATAAGCATTAAATAGTGATGCTCTGCAAAAAGGATGTTAGGATATTGGGAAAACAAACACAAACACACAAGAAACATTCCAAGTGTTAGTGTTAGAAAATCACAAATCAAATATTATCCTAAGCAGGCATATCAAGAGACACACAAAACACAAAACAAAAAGCTTAACAAATATAAGAAATGCAATAAGACATCTCCAAATGCCCTCCACCATGTTTGTAGCTACTCCTCCCTTGTTCCTCTCCTCTCCAAGTTCCCAAATGAGTGTAGCTCTTAGTAGCTTTTTGCACTATTTTGGATGTCTTATGGAGGTTCAAGATTGTAATGAAAGCTTGTGAAAATGCAAATGTGAACAAACTAAAATGAGATATTATCTAATTATGTAATGTTAATTTTAACCCAAAAAGATAAATGTAAATTATTATGCCAAATGCTCTCTAAATTTCACTATAAATTAGATGCATACAAGATTTCAGGATTATATATGTGCTTGAGAATGCTTGAGGATTTGAAAATGAGGAATATGAGCTCTATTTATAGGTAAAATGGAGCAATGAATGGTTGAGATTGAGTAATCTCAAGAAGGGCCAAGATTGATGGGTTTATGATCTTTGTGAGGACTTTCAATCCAATCCCAGGATGACAAATGTCAACAAGAGACGGGTTGAGAGGGGAGGGAATAAGCATTAAATGTTTGATATGACTTGAGGGTTAACTTGGGAGGTAAGGTTAATGTTTAGTTGAATGAATAATACCATTATCCAATAAATAATGCCTTTATCCAATGGATAAACTCTTGTGCAAGAGTTAGTGAGGATAACCATGGTCAAAGCAATGAATGCTTGAAGAGACCCATGAGTCAAATGAGGGTTGAGTTAGAGGTAAATTCTCTAACCATGTGGGTGAGTTGAGTTAACCATAAATGGTTATGTAAAAGCCATTAATGGTCATGTAAGAGCCATTAGTGGTTTGGAAGACTTTAGAGGTTAGCTTGTTGATCACACAAAGCATTAAATGTTTTTCAAAGACTTTGGAGCCTTTGAGAAGTGACCTCAAGTTTCTTAGGAATGTGACAATATTTAAGAAATGGGGTTAGGCTAATTAGGAATTATTAGAAAGTGGTTAGAAGGGTCTAGAAGGGGATTTAGGATTGCAAGTGGGTTTAGTGGGTGAGGGAAATTAGAATTTTAATTAAAATAAAATTAATTTATTTCAATTGTAGTTGCAACTTGCATTTGTAGGAGAATGCAAGTGGGGGGAGTTTAGGGATTTAAATAAATGTTTTAATTTTTATTTAAAAGAGGAAAGGGGATTAAATTAAATAAATATGATTTATTTATTCAATTGATTGTGAATGTGGTTTAATGAATTAATTGAATCTAAATTGAATAATTTATTTAATTAATAGGAGAATGGTTGAGGATGAATTAATTAAATATTAATCTAATTAATTGATTATTGGTGGTTTATTAATCAAATAAATAGTAAATATTCATTTAATTAAATGGACAGATTTATGTGACTACATTTGCCCCTCTTTGAGATGGTGCGGTTTATCGCATCGTTTCAAAGAAAGAAAAATAGGCATGAAGGAATATGCCCCATAAATGTTAATTTAGTGGGTGGTATGCCCCCTTGAGAGATGGGCCGAAATTTTTTGAAAAATCGGGCGATCTCTCGAAAAAGAACGAGAATTGGTGGGGAGGTAGAAGAGAAGAAAATAGAAATAACGGTGAAAGAATAGAAGAAATTGGAGTTAAAATGGAGAAATGAGAGACAGTTGAAGTTCATGGGGACCACGGTGGTGAGCGGGGTGAAATTGGTTTAGGGATAGAAGGGTATATATGGAGGGAAGAGGTAAAAACAGGGTCATTTGCATCCATCTCCATAGCGATTCAGAGCTCTGATAGTGACTTTTGGTGAGAGAGTGAGTAGCACTCAGCATGCTAGTACCTATAGCAGATCATCAACTAGAGCAAATCCGTCGATTCCAGCGGCCAGATGACTATGGACCAGTGGTACACAAATTTGAATTTTTACTTTTCATGCATTTTTTAGATGTTTTTACAAGTGTCCAAGTCCAACTAAGACAATAGCGCTAAAATTGTGTTTTAGCGCGATCGTCACCTAGAATAGCGCTTTTGTGCCGCTATAGCGCACTATTGGTTAGTGGTTTTAGCGTTATTGGTTGTTGTAGCGCAGTCATGAAGTAGTCTTAGTGCTAATGTATTTTTAGCGTGATTGAGTCAATGTTGTAGCACTATTGCCATGTTATGTCGCATTTGTATAGGTCTTGTAGCGCTTTTGTTGTTTAAGTGCTAGTGTGTAGTGGTTTTAGCACGATTGTCAGCAGAATAGCACTAAGGTCTGAAAAATAGATGCCCCATTGTTAGGAAAATGATCTCCTAATGCTTGTATTGGGTGGATGGATGGATAAGTTGTTTTGAATCATAGCAACCCCGTTGAGACTAGGTCATTATGATAAATGTTTGTTGTAGTCTAGGTTTGCTATGATCGCTTACTTGTTGAGACCCGAAGATACTTGATCAAAGTATCTGTTGATATTCTAGGTTTAAAGTTAAGAAAGTTTGAAACAAAACAACTGATGATGATGTTGATGTGTGTGTAGGAGGATCTTCCTATTTTATAGATGCAAGAGCGGCATTCGACCACGCAGCAACTGCAAGATCAATTAACTAAGGCAGAGATTGATTGTGTCGCAACGACTGGGTTATATGACATGATGCACATGCCTATGATTCAAACGAATCACGGACTAGTGACGACATTAGCTGAGCGGTGGCACAATGAGACCTGCACATTCCATCTAGTGATGGGAGAGATGACCATTACATTAGAGGATGTGTGGCGTATTTTTCACATCCCTATCCGAGGGGAGCTAGTGACATATGACCAAGGTTTAGGGACAACAGTTGTACAATGGATGTTCATAGAGGACGTCTATATTCACGATGGTTCGATCGTGTGGGAGGATATAGCAGTTTTATATGAGCCATTACCAGCAGTATTATCAAGCTTTGTCAAGGGTTTGTTGTGCCCCGATCGACGATCGCATGGACTAGTCGTGGGTTGGGGTCGGGTTATTGAGCGCATGGTGATGGATGGGACCCGCTATGCATGGGGACCATGCGTGTTGTCACACTTATACAAGGAGGTGCATGAGGTGGTATACCAGGAGACGAGTTCATTGGGGGTTGACATTACTTTGCTACACATCTGGGCATGGGAGCACCTACCAGTTACATGACTGACGTGTCTAAGATTTAGGGCGGTAGATAAACCCTATGTGTATATGTACGAAGGTATGATGTGTTAGCCCCACCTGGGGAAGTTGGAGTGGTGGCAGCGGGTATTAGATGATTTAGATATGGTGATATGGAGGCCATATATTGAGTGTGAGCCTTGGGAAGATGATGCAAAGGCCTTGCCATATGTTTTTATGACACAGTTTTTGATTGGTAGGACATCCTACAATGTGGACAGGTACCTGGTAGAGTGATGAGACAGTTCGGGTGGAGGTAGGATTTGTCGAGGGGATTAGGGGAGTATGCAAGGGAAGTACGGGAGAGATTCTAGTGGGGGCCAGTGTTACCATATGATCAGGCCTTAACCGAGTTTCGGACCTTACAGGCGAGACCATGGCATATGAGGTTGGGGATTATGGATGCAGGAGTGACAGAGGAGTATACGCAGTATCATGTTGTGCATCCTATTATGCGCATTTCCGATCCAACTAAGTCAATACCATCTTTTGAGGATGATAGGAGATAACGACGGAGGAGGAGAGGAGGCAGAGGAGTAGGAGGAGGAGGTAGAGGTGATGGAGGAGGAGGAAATGGAGGTGATGGTGGTGGGGGAGGTGGTGGAGGAGGTTTTGGGGGAGTAGGAGGAGGTGGAGGGGGTGGGGCTGGTGGATTTAGGGGTGGGAGTGGATTAGGAGGTGGAGGTGGTGGAGGAGGTCGGTTAAAAAGGAGAGGGAGGGGTGGGAAGCCATTGTGATTGTCATAGGGTATTTGATTCAGGGAGCAGTCAGAGTAGGCGGCAAGGATATTGGGGAGGGAGAGGCGCTTATGGAGATGGGAGAGGGAGTTGTGGGTGGAGGAGAGGGAGCTACAAGTGGAGGAGAGGATCCTGTGGGGATGGGAGGAGGAGACCTGCGGGAGCATATGATAGTATATTTGCAGAATCATTTTACAACAACCTAGGAAGAGCTAGAGGAGATGGAGGCAGAGATTGTAGCTAGAGATATTCAGTTGTTTGTATGGGAGTAAGAGTTGACAGTAGTGAGGTGAGAGTGGGATGATGTTCTGGATAGGGTAATGCAGCTATAGGAGAGAGTTCGGGCCTTGGAGGGAGTACAAGGATAGGTTTCAACGACTAATTCATTGGTGATGGAGTTATAGTGGGCAGGTGGAGAGGTTGACTATTGGCGGGGTTTATATGAGCAGGCGGTGCCATCCAGTCAGTGAGCACTGAGTTATTCACAGATGCATCAGCCAAGATCAGAGTGGTCTCAGAGGATGCAGAGCAGTGGTGGTGTTATGGTCCCTCCACGACGAGATAGTGTTGGTGGAGCATGGGATAGTGGTGGTGCAGGGGGTGATGGTGGTGCAACATCTGGCCAGAGTGCCATTTGAGAGAGATTTATGTACTTGTTACATTGTCATTTTTGGACTATGACTTGGATGGCTCTTGGTAGTTGATATACTTTTGACATCATTGTACTCTGATACATGTATGCTTTTGCAAGATTATATATGATGATATATATGAGGAGATCACTTATTTTGTGATGATATGCGTGCTGATGATATGTGTGGATTTATGCAGGATGATGGTTATGATTTATGCTTATAGATGATGAGATGCATATTGTTATAGATGATTTTTGCTTTCTATATATGTATGATGATGATGTTTATGATTTCAATATGCATGTTTATGAATGTGATGCTAACATGTGAATGTCGGTTAATAAATATGATGCTTTATTGTAATGCTTTATGTATGTAATGCCATGATGACAATGTATGCATAATGATGAATGAATGACGCTACCTATGAGATAGATAGTACTTGTGTTTATGTTGATGATATGATGATATGCAGTTGGGTGT
Organism: Cryptomeria japonica; assembly: GCF_030272615.1. NCBI lineage: Eukaryota > Viridiplantae > Streptophyta > Pinopsida > Cupressales > Cupressaceae > Cryptomeria > Cryptomeria japonica. The sequence continues at coordinate 594,457,226 of NC_081407.1, forward strand.
TTGTAAGATGAAAATGTAATGAATCAAATGGTTTTATGTAAATTTTCAAAGATGGTTAAAAATGTATGAAAAATGGATAAACAAATGTAAATACAAATGTTTATGTGATGATCTTAAATGAATGCACTTAAAAATTAAAAAATGTTGAGACAAATGTTTATGTTTATGATTCTAAATGACTTAAAATATGACTAAGTGATAAATGAAAGTGAAATGATAATGCAAATAAATGCAACTAAGGGATAATGAATAACTCAGGCACCTTAATGCAATTAAAAGGATAATGAATGCATCTTAAATAATCCAGATGAAACTTTAAGATGAGAATGAAATGAATGAGTATAAGAATATACTGGATGGATAGATGAATGTACTTGACTAATAGAAAAATAAATGCAAATGAATGCAACTAAATGAATGTACTTTTAAACAAACTTAAATGATGATGAACGATATTTAATGATTTAAGATACGACTAATTGTACCTAGATGACTAAATAAATGTACGTTAATGTCTAATGATGGAAGTAAATGAGATGACTGGAAATTTATCAAAATGAATCTAAATGCCCTTATTGCAATGATGAAATGATGCAATGATGATAATGTAAGTAAATGGTAATGAATGCAACTAAATGATAGTAGATGCACTTGAATGAATATCTATAATGGATGTAATGAACCTACATGCCAGTAAATGATAATGAACTAGATTCTTTTAAATGCAACTAAATGTAATGGAATGATGATGCCATGTGTTTAGGATAGATGAATGCAAGTTGGTGAGAATTTGCATGATGCAATGATGATGTATCAAAAAACTCCATTATAATTGTATCCAAGATCCATTCATAAATAACATCTCGTATTTTAACTTGTTCACATTTGCATACAAAAATATGAATAATGAATGATAAATGGATGGGCGATATGAAACGGAATGCAATATAAACAGATGAGATGGAATGATGATCCATAATGCTTTATTTTTCATCATTGAGCATGGTAGTATCAATCTTGGACGAGGCAGTAGGAACCAAGTTTGGAACATTGTACCTGTAAGCAAGCAGTATAGATAAAACATGATGGACCCTCCATTCTAGTTCATGTGCAGATGGTCGAGGTATACGCTATAGTCAGTAAGCCATAGTGATCCATGACTAGATTTTTGCATATGATCACGTAGCTTAGTGAACTTCCCACATAGACACCATTAGTACATGCCCCAGAACTTCATTGGAACTATATACACCTAAAAAATGGTCTGAAGATAATTAATTGAATAAGCAATTATTTAATTAATCTCCATCCCCAATTTAATTGAATTCATCAACAATTTGATTAAATCCTCCACTTCCATCTACTTATTAATAAATCTAAGGATTTATTAAATAGGTTCATTTCAATAACCCCCTTTGATTAATTAATTCTCCTCCATCAAAATCATTCTTCTAATTAGAGAGTTTTTTAGTGGTGAATCTTTGCCAATTGGCGAATTCTGCGCGAATAGTGAGGGGCACAATCGTGGTCAAATCGCCCAGAATTTTGAAGAACAATGCAAATATTTGTAATTTGGTTTCGCCATTGACCACACACCATCGATGTGCATGCCCATAATATTCACCTAGAATCACTCGGATGTGGGTATTAGATCACCTCCGCTATTCGCCAATAATAGTAAAATGACCATGTACCCAGGACCTAATTTGCCAATGGTAAATTAAATGTTCATTGTACGCGTCGGCCAAATTCGCCAATATCAATTAAAACATTATAAGCATTCAAGGACCCATTTCGCCCTACTTAAATTATATGTTCATTGCACACCCGCACAATTCGCCAAAAATGCAATTAAATTAAATGTTTATTGGCAATTGCGACGCCCGGGCCCCACGCAATTCGCCAAAAATGCAATCATGGATTGCTATAAATACACTATTTCTTACACTCTTTCTTACAATTTGTTCATGTCTGATTAGTAAATTGGGAGCTCTCGGAGTCTCGAGTCTCAATTCGCATTCCGCAAATTGAGTTGGAAAGTCGAAGTTCATTGTAGGGCAGAGGGCCAGAGTTACAATCCTGCAACACATGCCTAGGCATTCATTCCTAATTCCTGATTCAGAGAATTGAGAAGGCATAAAGGTGAGTAATCATTTCTTCATACTTGATAGTATTAGTTTTAACTTTTAATTCGTAGTGAGAGGTCAAGACTCAAGATGTCACATTCAGACATGGGTGAGACTCCTCAGGGTGGTGAAGGGATTGAGATGTCACACAAGGGTGAGACTAAGACTCCTCAGGGTGGTGAAGGGATTGGGATGCCAAACAAGGGTAAGACTCCTCAGGGCGGTGAAACTGAAGGGATTGAGAGGCCATCAAAACGCCCAAAACCTAAACTTAAAGATACTACCATAAAGTCTTTCTTTGGAATTGGCAAAGTTTCTGGTCCATCAACTTCTGCACTTGCAGAAGCCATTCACAGTAGCTCACCACCACCACAAGGTGGGATTGTCATTGAGTTAAATGCATCAAATGAGGATGACAATATCGACACGATAGAAGATGTTGTAAGGGATACACACAATGAGATAATTCACTCGGATGCAAATGCTAGTACTGAAGATGATGTTGGTAGGAAGAAAAGAAAAAGGAAAGTAAAACTGGGGTGAGAGTGGGAGATGACAAGGAGTTTTAAGATTGATTGGGTAGCAAAGTACCCATTCATTGAACTGGTCCCAAACAATGATGAACAACCAACAGAATGCAGGTGAAAGATTTGTAGCTGGAAAACAAAAAGAGAGAAGAAGATGCAGCTAAAGCTTGACACCATAGAAAAGCATATTGGTAAGGTTTATGAAAAACAGATCATAGACGGAAAGGAAACACAAGTAGTAAGATGGAAATAAAAGGAAGAATGTCTTCATGTTAAGTATGCCGTGGAATATGAAGAGCATAACCACAAAACAACACTGATTGGTAATAGTGGATTTGGAAATACAATCAAGGTTGGGCTTGAACATGCAGCGAAAGATGCAAACCTGGCAAAGACTGTTCAGATGAGTGTTGTTTTTCATATTATGTCGAGAGGGCATCCTATGAAAGATTTCCTAGAATTTAGTAATTTATTATCTTTTTTGAATGTTCCTCACTATCCTATGTCACATTGGTCAATAAAAGCTAGATGGGAAATGGCAAATTGTCTCACTGAGGTGGAAAAGCAAAATTTACAAGAGAGTGTAAAAGAGTCAAATTTCATTTCATTATCCATAGATGAAGTTACTGTGGTAGATAACACTGCTTGGGTTTGTATGCATGTGTATACTATAAAAGAACACGTCCGCCGAGCTCATCTACTCTGTGTTTGTAAAATGAGGGGCAATTCAACAGCAGAAAATTTATATTTGGAAGTTAAGAAAGCTTTGAATGAAATTGCTGGTATGGATGACTTGACAATTGCCAAGAAGTTGGTGTGTGTTGGATCTGATGGAGCTACAGTAACGCAAGGTCAAAGGACCGGTCTTTGCGCAAGATTACAAACTAGTATTGCACCATACATGGTTGGCATTCACTGCATGACCCATCGAATCAATTTAGCATATAGAATTGTAAGCAATTTCCCTACAGTGTCAAAAGTTGAAGATCTGGTCCACGAGATCCACTCATACTTCTGCCGAAGTCCTAAACGTTTTGCAGAATTTTAGATTTTTGCTGAGGGAGTAACAGGAGGAAACAAGCTTCTCAGGGATGTTGAGACCAGATGGATATCCTTGCATGGACCAGCGGAACGAGTTCTAACAAAATATCAATCATTGATCAGTCTAATGTATGAGCAACGCCTCGTAGTAGACAAAGCTCCTGATCTCTTACATAAGTTAAGTGATATAGAGACTTTGTTAACTTTAGCGAGTCTTCTCCCCATGTTGGATTCAATGAACAAACTTGTTAAGAAAGCCCAAGATAGAACTATGTATATCAATGAGTATAGAACTCTACGTAAAATGACATGCTTGAGCCTAGATGGTCTATATTCAGATCTAACAGGGCGAAGCCCAAATTTTTTTAGGTGGCAAATAATTACAAATTTGAATCATGCTGAAAATTTTTTACATTTCAATACCAAAAATGAGCTATGTGTCTTTGTAAAAGGATTTCAGATACCAATGCACCAATCTAAGACGAGCAAGTGAGGCAGAGCACTACCAGTTAAAAAGGAAGATTTTGATAGGATTGTTAAATCTATTAGTGATAATTTGAAGTCTATTGCATATGAACTTTCAACTAAGATTCATGAAAGATTCCCTCAAGAAGAAATAATTGAAGCCATGGGTTGTGTGTATCCTCAATTTTGGTATTCAATTGGAGATAATCCAAATGATGCAAAGATGTATCATAAAAAACTAGAGGAATTGATATTGACATTTTCAAAAGATGCATATTGCAATGGACAACCAATAGAAGGAATTTTAAATTCAGATCTGTAGTGTCCTAAAATTGCGACACTTGCAATTTCGACTGCATTTGGGTCTTCACGATGGCGGCGCAACGTTGAACCTGAATGGAGACCCCGAAACCTATTTACGACATCAAAAACTGCATTTTTCTACACCTTGGCCTGATCCTCCTTGCACCCTGCTGTCTCGGAAGGTGGGACCATGGCGCCCAATGCCCTGGTCCTTCAGGACCATGGCGCCTAACGCCCTGGTCCCTCAGGACCATGGCGCCCAGCGCCCTGGTCCCTGGCCCTATTTTGGGCCCGGTCTCTTGTAAGGCATCGAGTCTTCAAGTTTGCAATTTGGAAAATAATGTTCCTAGGTCGGCCTAAGGTCGGAAAAATCAGTCTCCTAACCCTAATTGACAAGTATATAAACTACATTTCCCCTTTCAGAAAAGGAGGAGGAAAAACATATGTGTGCAAGACGCAAAAGCGATAGGCAAACATTCAAGCATTCAAGCATTCAAGCATTCCTTCAAGCAATTGAGCATTCTAAGTCTCCATTCAAGGCTAAGTGTTGCATTCAAGACAAGGATTCAACCATTGAAGAGGAGATCACCTACAACATATAACATACAACATCATTACACCTTCGCATGTTGCAGGTACGCGACTGTAATTGAAGATCTGGAATCCTTGTGCAGAGACGAACAGATCCCCCTTCATTTCGCGGATTTTTCGGAGGACCGTGTGCACTCCGAGTGCCATCGTCCTATCAACTTTCGCTCAAATTTGCAGGACAGCTTCATCTCAACATTTTACTGCTAATTTCAGGTCCATAGCTTCATCCCGTGTCCCTATCTCCGTCTACAAGCGAATCTTTCTTACTTTACATACACTCCTAGTTCAATCCTTCTATCTACATTCTTTACAAAAGAGGGTATCCTTGATGTCTCCACCCTTGAAACTCATTTAGAATCTAGTCTTGCATTGTGTGGGATTGGATCTTGTGGGTTTCAACCCCTCTTTTGAATGTAAAGTCTTTCCTAAGTGAAAACCGTCAACCCTAGTGACCTCCTTTCTCTCTCCATGGAGTGGGGGAACACCTAGGGTTCGATTTTCCGCTTTACATTTTGGTGAACCCGACGTGAACATCCTAATTCTGATTATTCATGGTTAGATCTGAAAAAAAAAATTTGCTTCCTTAATTACATTTCCATGTTTGATCTTTTGGCAAATTTTAGAGGTTAATTGCATAAAAACCCTAAATTTCCTTTTTAGTAATTGAGCTTGTGAAATGTTTAATTATTAATGCTTGTTTCAGATCTACCCTTCTATTGCAAATTGTCAATTCATATTTGTGCTTTAATTCTGAAAATTAAGTGGTTAAGTGTCAAAACCCTAATTTTTAACCCTCTTGATTCAACATTTGACCAATGATTTCGCTGATCAAAACACCTCCAAATCGGCTGTAACTTTGGATTCCGCAACAAAATCATAATATCTCTCATCCCTAAAAATTTTGAAAAAAGTTGCGAGGACCGTGTGCACCCTGAGCGCCATTGTCCCCGACATTTTTTCCGAAATTTCGGGAGCTAGATCTTACTGTATTTTTCTGCTAGAATCCAGAATCTTGGCTGATTTCATCAATTCTAACACTTTCAAAATTAAAGTCAAAGTTGGTCTAGTGATTGCTTGGGTTAAGGCTTTTGATCATTCAAAAATTGTTGAAATTGAAATTTTGTGTTAAAATTGTGTTTCTTACTGTCCTAAATCTGAAAAGTGTGTTGGCATTCATTCGAAGTTTCAGTGTTTTATTCAAATTCTTGCAATTTGTGACTTTTGAAATTAAGTGCTTAATTACAACAACCTTGATTTCTGCTTTCAAAATTGAATTTTGCATGAAATTGAGTCAACTTTTAAATTTCAAAGCTTGCATTGCTTTTAGGATTCCCTCTAAAATCATAAAATTCAAAATTTCAGTTTCCCTCTCTTTTTCAAAAAAATTCAAATTTTGCATTTTCAACAATCTTGGTAGGATTCAATTTTGAGATTGCAACTTTAATTTGGCCTATCTATAGATCGTGAAATCACTCAATTTTTTCAGATTAGCTTTAAAATCATCATAACTTGCATCCCTGAAAATTTCGAAAAAAGTTGCGAGGACCGTGTGCACTCCGTTCGCCACGGTCCCTAACATTTTTTCTGAAACTTCGGGAGATTGTCATGATTGCATTTAACAGCTTAAATCTAGGAGATTGGCTGATTTTATTGAAATTCTCTACCTCTAAATGATTGGCTGATTTTATTGAAATTCTCTACCTCTAAATTCGAAAATAAATTCAAAATTCAAGATCTCAATTTTCAAGATAACAATTAAAGTTAAGTGCTACCCCCTTGGCCCTAATTTTCAATTGTGCCTACCTTTCTTGGAAGTTGTGCATGAGTTTTACAACAATAAGCACTACTTACACTATTCCCGTTAGACAAAGCCTTAGAATTAAGTCTCCCCAAGGTTTAATTACCGAGGAGATGGAACCTAATTTGAGTGGCCTTTTTAACGAGGACATGGGTAATTCCTCTAATCCTCTTAATGATGAAGAAGCTCTCCATGAGGTCCCTGTAGAACAACTTTCGAAATTGGATAACCAATTTGATGATTTTCAGCGATGGATGTCTCAAGAATATCCCGATAGTCAAGCTCTTTCATTAATTGAGGGTCTAAAACGTATGGTTCAAAGTGATAAGAATGGAATTGATATTTTGCGTGGTATTGCACACATTGTGGATTCGAATGTGATGCCGATGAAAAGTTGTGCCGAAACCTTAGGTTATACACAACCTCCTACTCAAGTTAATCATTCTATTCCTCTGACGACTTCTATTGCTAGTATACCTACTTTTACATCAAACATAATGACTAATTCAATACAAGACATTCCACCTATGATCACCAGTCATGGGGGCAATCCTTCCTCTTCAATCAACCCTCTTCCTTCATTCAATCCAACTTCTTCATTCATTCCTTCAATGAGTGTTCCTATTATATCTCCACAAATAAACACGACGCAAGGGGGCAATTCATTTAACCATTCCATTCCTCCTTGTAGTGTTCCTCCTTTCCAATCATCTCCTATGACTAACTATCATAGTGTCCCACCACCTTACTCTCAATCAATACCTTCTTTCAACAACATAATACCTCCATCACAATCTAACACGTCTAATATGAACTCTTCGACTGAAGCGACCATTAACAATCTTGCACAAACTGTCTCTTCTTTATAGCAAGAAATTGCCTCTATGAATCAATCTAAGTTTAGTGTGCCCACATTTGATGTTGCGAGCCCACTTTCTCTTGACATTGTTCGAGCTATTCCCCCTAAACATGTTGAAATCCCGCAGTTGGAGCTTTATAATGGTAAGGGTGATCCTCTAACACATGTTAAGACCTTTCAAACAATATGTACTGATTTTGCTTATGACCAAAGGTTGCTTGCAAAACTGTTTACTAGAACATTAAGAGATAGAGCCCTACAATGGTATTGCTCATTGCCTTCTTATTCTATTACTTCTTTCAAACAACTTGCAAACGCTTTTATTCAACAATTTCAAAACAATATAAGTCCTAAAGTTACTTTGATTGATTTAATGCATTGTAAACAAGGTGTTAAAGAAAAAGTGACTGATTTCATTGGTAGATATAAGCATTTGTGTGCTCAAATTTCTTTTCCAGTACCTGATAATGATATTCAAAGAATCTTTATTTCTAATTTACAAAAAGATATTAGAGAAAAACTTATGTTTTCTGAGTTTACTTCTTTCCAACAGTTGTGCGCAACTCTTCACAATTATCAACTGACTGTGATTCAAATGGAACAAGCAAATCCTATGGCTCCGAGTGATAAGGGTGATAGTAGTCAACAACCATTTGGGAAGTTTAAACCGAACAGAGAGTTCATTAAGTTCAATGAAAACATCATCAACAACAATGTGAATGCAGCATCAGGTGTGCCTCCTATTTCTAAGTTTTTCAAGAAAGAAAGGAAGTTTACTCCTTTGAATGAATCATTGCATAGTATTATGAATAAGTTATTGGAACAAAATGTGCTTACTCTCCCTCCTATAAAGCAAATAGATCCTACAAAGATTAATTCACCCTACTTTGATAACAAATCTTTTTGTCAATTTCATCGTCAACCTGGGCATGATACTGAAAAATGTTTTGCTTTAAAGGGTAAAATTCAAGATTTGATTGATAATAATACTATCTTTGTTTCTGGTGTGAATGATAAAGGCAACACATCTGTAGCTCTTCCTAACCAAAATCTTAAAATTTTTACTGATCCATTACCTTCTCATACCTCTAATGTGATTGAGACTAATGATTCCTCTTTCTCACCTGATGATCTTGTGTCTATGACTCCGAATGTGATTAACTTTGTAGAGCAGCGGAAAATCCCTAAAGAACCTTCCATCACATTTGATTCCAGTGAAACTATCAGGGCACCTGATGGTCCTTTATATATAGTTGCAAAAGTCAAGAATACACCTTGTCGTGGAGTGCTTATTGATCCTTCTTGTATGGTTAATGTCATTACTGAAGAATTTCTTTTTACTTTGCAATTGAATCAAGTGATCTATGACAAAACAAATGTGGTTGTGAAATTATTTGATGCATTTTCTTCTCTTGCAATTGGTTCTATTACATTACCTATTGAGGTCCATAACAAAACCCTTGATGTCAACTTTGCTATTATTCCATCATCCAAGCAATTTCGTGTGAAGCTAGGCTATCCTTGGCTATCTTCCATGAAAGCTATTGCTTCTCCTATTTACAACTGTTTGAAATTTCCCCATAATGGTGAAGTTGTTACTATCAATCATAGTCTCTTTAAACCAACTGAAAGAACTTCTAGCGTTCCTATTGATTATTTTTGGCCTAAACAATTTCAATCTCTTCCACCGCGAAGTGATCATCTTTTCAAATCTTATCAAAAGTGGAAAAAAGATATGATCCTATCTCTAAGTGAACCTAGAACACCCAAACTTGATATTCCCATCATTCTTGAGAAGGAAGTTCTTCCTTTGAAAGATAAAACTAATGTCTTTTCTCAAGAAGATTCCCAACCCATCCCTATGGATGTGACTATGTCTATGACTAATAAACTTTCTAAAGGTAGACCTATACCTCCTCGCCATGATGGACTTGGTCTTCTTCCTAAACCAGATATTCCTCCTTTATATGGAGTAGTTCCTCCTCCTTCCTTTTATAGAGAGAAGAGACCTTCCTCTTCTCCTATTGTGCAACCTAAGAGACCACAACCTAAACACCCAAGTGATAAGGATGAGAACATTCCTCCTCCTCAATCTTCTCAACTTCCTACTAAGACTAGATGAAATCATTCTGCGCGTGAACGCCGACAAAAGCGTCGTCTTAGAGCTCGTGCAGCTGTGTCTCAAACATTGCAATCCCCAAAAACACCTTCAGCAAGCATTATTCCATTTTCTCCTCAGCCGAAAATTGAGCCAAAATCTCCTAAACATAAGATGCATGATGGTTCTGATCCTGTGCGAGTTAAAGATCCTATTTTTATAAATCTTGATGATGATATAGATGAAAATGTTATTCATGATGAAAATGTTACTCCTCTTTCTTCTGATAGTGAATATGAATATGTTGATGTTGATAACCATTTATCTAACGAATTTTCTAAAGCACTTATCCTAGCTCCTAGACAAGAACAATGTGGCTTGGAACATGAACATAGCCCTTGTTTGGATCTTGTGATAGCTCCATCTGTTGTGTTGGATGTTCCTCCTCTAGCATGTTTCCTGCCTTCCAGAAATATTGATCAGCAAGATCGGGGGGTAGATGACGTGCTAGACTAGTTCATTAGCATAGCAGACTCTCTCCTCCTCTCTTGATATCTTTTGTTACTTCTTCTATGTGTTATTCTCATTCTTCTATTTGTTGTCCTTAATGTTGTCTACTTGAGGACGATGCAAAGCATTGAGATCTCTTTTGGTCTCTCTCATGTTGACTCAAAAGACACATGTGTTCCCTTCTTCTAGGTGACCTTCCTTGATTGGGGAATGAAGAACAATTATGCATACATACATATGATATACATGAATTATCATACAGCATACTGACCCCGAGGAAAGCGAAGTCACCTCGTGCTTTGTGTTTTGTGTCTATTATCCTTGGGTTTATCTCACACTTGGGGGCTAAATCTTTGTGATAACATGCTCCTTTCCCTTCTCATTTCTTATGTGTATCACTACCTTAAAGCAATCACCCCCGATGAGGCGTGTGCGATCGCTTTAACGTAGGGGGCATACACTCCATTCATATCTCTTCAAGATACTTGAAAATCTCTTGGCGAACTTAGCTTTGCCTTGAAAATTTTTGGTATTTTTCTTACATGACTCATAGTGAGGGAACCTTACTACTGACAGTCATGGTTTTCCCTCGTGATCTTCCCTTTTACTTTGTCAATCGAAGTCGTAAGATCCTTAGTCCACTGGGGGCTTGGTGTATCTTTCCTCCTTGACGTGGTGAAAGTCTTTCAATGTTGTTTCCTTGTACTTTACCGGAAGTATGGGCGTACGCTTATACTCCTGCTAAAGTGGGGGCTAAATGTAGCATCCTAAAATTGCGACACTTGCAATTTCGACTGCATTTGGGTCTTCATGATGGCGGCGCAATGTTGAACTTGAATGGAGACCCCGAAACCTGTTTACGACATCAAAAACTGCATTTTTCTGCAACTTGGCCTGATCCTCCTTGCACCCTGCTGTCCCGGGAGGTGGGACCATGGCACCCAGTGCCCTGGTCCCTGGCCCTATTTTGGGCCCGGTCTCTATTTGGGCATTGGGTCTTCAAGTTTGCAATTTGGAAAATAATGTTCCTAGGTCGGCCTAAGGTCGGAAAAATCAGTCTCCTAACCCTAATTGACAAGTATATAAACTACATTTCCCCTTTCAGAAAAGGAGGAGGAAAAACATATGTGTGCAAGACACGGAAGCGATAGGCAAACATTCAAGCATTCAAGCATTCCTTCAAGCAATTGAGCATTCTAAGTCTCCATTCAAGGCTAAGTGTTGCATTCAAGACAAGGATTCAACCATTGAAGAGGAGATCACCTACAACATATAACATACAACATCATTACACCTTCGCCTGTTGCAGGTACACGGCTGTAATTGAAGATCTGGAATCCTTGTGCAGAGACGAATAGATCCCCCTTCGTTTCACGGATTTTTCGGAGGATCGTGTGCACTCCGGGCGCCATCGTCCCATCAACTTTCACTCAAATTTGCAGGACAGCTTCATCTTGACATTTTACTTCTAATTTCAGGTCCGTAGCTTCATCCCGTGTCCCTATCTCCATCTACAAGCGAATCTTTCTTACTTTACATACACTCCTAGTTCAATCCTTCTATCTACATTCTTTACAAAAGAGGGTATCCTTGATGTCTCCACCCTTGAAACTCATTTAGAATCCAGTCTTGCATTGTGTGGGATTGGATCTTGTGGGTTTCAACCCCTCTTTTGAATGTAGAGTCTTTCCTAAGTGAAAACTGTCAACCCTAGTGACCTCCTTTCTCTCTCCATGGAGTGGGGGAACACCTAGGGTTCGATTTTCCGCTTTACAAGATCATCTTAGAAAACAATGTAAACAGTTTGCATTGGTTATGAAACAACAGTTGGTTAACTTGGAGAATCCATTTGAACCTGGATCAATCACAAGGCTTTGGAAAAGGATAGATCAAAGTGAAGCATTGCGTATTGCAATACCATAATATTTGAAACTTGTTGATTTATGTCAAACAATGATATTGGGGTCGGTGGAAGATGAGAGATTTTTCAGTGCATTAGGGATTTTGAAATCAAAGATCAGAAACAAATTAGACAAGAATTTGGAAACTTGCTTGAGGTTGTTTGTAACCTAGTATAATGTTAGAGATTTTCCATATGATAGGGCACTGGCAATCTGGAATTCCATGCGTGAAAGATGAGGGGTGTGCAACACTTTAAAAGCTGGTGGTGTTACTGCTAGTGCTAGTGCTGAGACAAATGAATATGATGGATTGTAGACTCAGAGTCAGCATGAAGACGAAGACATTTTTGAATACCCGACTCAGAATGAAGATGAACCTTTTAGTACTAGTCAGTTTCTGGATCTTGAGTCCATTTGGGATATAGAAACCTCAGATAGTCGGACTGAGTCACTGAAGTGAATTAGTAGTCAGTTTATAGGTATTTATAATTATACTACAGTTCTTGAGTTATATTACAATTTCAATTTGCAAAATTGCAATACTATAGTTGTCATTGATGATTTTTGATATTGTATTCCTTGAATTTGTCAATCAGAAGTAGAACGGATACTTATTTCATATTTTAAATTGTGAATTTGAATTATTACTAAACAATTGAATTATTACTTTTGGTTCCACATTATGTTGAACATGAAATGAAACAATTTGTGTCACAAGATCCATAAAATTATTCATATTGCATGACTATTACTGCTAGAACCTTTCTACTATTCTACATTAAATGCTTAAAATGATGTTCATGGCGATTAGGGTTTTGTGTTGTTTTTTTGTCTTAGTTGGCTAGTAAACCGAAGTTGTCGTGCGTTGAAAATATGAGTTGTCCTCTATGTATTTGTCCATCTCATCGTCAAGTGTGGTCAAAAAATTGGTCAGACATGTTTAATGTTTCATCTCTAACTCGCAAATGAATTTCATGTTTAACAATTTAAGTGGCGAGTTAGCGAGTGTTGGACCTGTTGGTTTGGGTTTAAATCGTGAGGTCTCTTCTTTTTTGAGTGTTAGCATTTTATGTTAGCGAGGTGGAGATTGTTAATGAAATCGCTTTGGTCGCGAGGTTGCGACTCGGTGTGATTTTATGTTGTCTCACGGTTGCGAGGTGTTCGTGGTTAAGTCATTTTAATTTGCGATCATGCGATGTAGTTGGTATCGCAGCTTAGTTGGTTTCGTCGCTTGCTCGCAGGTTTTGAAGTTGTTTAGCATTTTAAGTTGCGATCTGGCGACAGGTAAGTTTTGGTCTGATTTTGTGGTCATCGCATGCTCGCGGGTTTGTAAGTCTTAAGTCAAAAAGTGTTGCAAGCATGTGATGGCGGTTAAGTGCCTTGTTGTCACGGGATTGCAAGGGTTTAAGTCAAGTTAAGTTTCAAGTTGTGAGCTTGCGATGAAATAAGTTATTTTGTTAGATTTGCAGTGGTCGCCAGCTCGCAGGTAAAGAAAGAATATTACAAATGTTGTTGCGAGGTTACGACTGAAGGGCTTGATGAAGATCAATGGCTGTCGCTCACTTGCGAGATTCTTTGAGGATTTGTAAAAGGGGTTGTGAGCTTGCGATTAAGAGGATTTGGAAGCATTGTCGCTAACTCACTAATTCCTTTCCTAATTGTTATAACCGGTTGAGAGTGTGCGATTAAAGATGGGGATTGACACGTGGACTTGTTTGTCGAGTTCTGTAAAAGTTTTGAATGGCAATCGCAATCAAATGCCACGGTAGCTAGTTCATGCAAGTATGGCAATTAATGAGACTTGAGAGAAGCGACGGCACCCAAATACCATAAATTGCATGATCTAGCCAAGATTTTGACATTTGTACAATTGCATTAATGCATTCTATCAGTTTAATTGAATTAATGCCACACTAGCTAGTTCATGCAAGTGTGGCAGTTAATGAGATTTGAGAGAAGTGACGGCGCCCAAATACCATTTTATGTTGCGAGGTTGCGACTGGGTGTGATTTTATGTTATCGCAAGGTTGCGAGGTGTTCGCGGTTAAGTCATTTTAATTTGCAATCATGCGATGCGGTTAAGTCGCTTGCTCGCAGGTTTTGAAGTTGTTTAGCATTTTAAGTTGTGATCTGGCGACAGGTAAGTTTTGGTCTGATTTTGTGGTCATCACATGCTCGTGGGTTTGTAAGTCTTAAGTCAAAAAGTGCTGCGAGCATGCGGCAGCGGTTAAGTGTCTTATTGTCGTGGGATCGCAAGGGTTTAAGTCAAGTTAAGTTTCTAGTTGCGAGCTTGCGATGAAATAAGTTGTTTTGTTAGATCAACGGTTGTTGCTCACTCGCGAGATTCTTTGAGGATTCGTAAAAGGGGTTGCGAGCTTGCGATTAAGAGGATTTGGCAGCATTGTCGCTAACTCGCTAACACATGGACTTGTTTGCTGGGTTCTGTAAAAGTTTTGAATGCCAATCGCCAATCAAATAGAAGGGCATGAATTCAAATTTCGCTCAAGTACTTCAGTTTGAAGTTTGAATTAATGCCACAGTAGCTAGTTCATGCAAGTGTGGCAATTAATGAGACTTGATACTTGAGAGAACTAGAAGTGACGACGCCCAAATAGTAAATACCATAAATTTCATGATCGAGTCAAGGTTTTGTATAATTGCATTAATGCATTCTATCTTCGAGGTAATCCAATGAATTGATCTCTGCAACAACGTTGGAGAATTCAGAGTGTTGGGTGTGAGAAAATTTCAGAAAATTGGTTAAGTTTTTCTCCTGCAGCTAAAATGAGCCAGGCGACGAGTAGTACTAGAGGTTCCAAGCCCAAGCCTAAGGCCACAACAAGTGGAGCAGGAGGACCTGGAGGTTCCAAGGCCAGTGCCACTTAGGAAACAATGGTTAAGAAATACAAAGAAGAATTTGTAGATTTGATGCCAGGGACTTCCGTTGCTTTGAATACAAATCATTTGGCATGGAGAGATTTATGGAGCCAATGCAAAAACCCTACCATGCCTAATATGACTGGTTCTACTCTATTTAATTATTTATGGAATAATAGGGTTAAGGGTGTCCCGATGTCAAAACCTTGGGATTTAAATATGGCAAAGTTAATTGTGCCAGATGTGTATGTTGATGTGGATTTGATCAAAGAGTTGGCCAAACACTATTGCCCAGTATCTAGGGTAATCAGAAGAAAGAACCAGTCTGCCCTAGTTTCAATTAACAGAGCTAGCTTTGTTGAAGCTTTCCAGATTATTGGTGCTGCATGTACAGATATAGATTTCGAGCGGATTGCAGAGGATTATGACAAATACAAAGGTGTTATCAAGAAGCATGCAATCCCTAGATACATGCCTAGGGTGAATAGGAAGCTGGTTATAATTCCAGAGAGTATCAAACCACCATTTGACATCACACCTTTCCACCATTATATGCATTGTACAATCTATGGATTATGCAGAGTGTTGGGTTTTGATGGAGATTCAACAGTGTCAACTGAATTACTGATGATGGCTATGGACATTCAACATCCAGATGTTAACAAAGATTATGATTATGTGGGCTATGTGGTTGAACACATTCATAATGCTCTAGTTGAAATTCAGAGTGGTGCACCCAGCCCTACATTCAAGCATTATTCATTGCTCATGCATTTAATCTTGTTCTATAATGTTGAGTTCTTGGATAAAGAATTGGAGCTTTTCAAAGAAGAACTCGATGTCTTAATACCAATACAAAGATGGACCCAGGTTTGGGACAGTGGTTCTCCCCATTCTTCTTTCCTTTTCTTTGAAAATTGGATTGTTTCGCCAATTATGGAAATGCTAGGAATAATTAGGGAACGATTGTCAATTGATGTTAGGAGAGTTTTGAGACCTTGCCAATTTGTTCCAAACTGGTCTATTTCACATAACTAGGGGGACTTTTATTTTTTTGATAACTTTTCTATGATCAAAGTCTATGGGTGTCCTCAGCCTCCCCATATTTTACCAAAATTTGTTCCAATTAGGATTGCTTTTATGGAGTTTATCTGGCAATTGACCCTAGTTGAAAAAGAATACCTTGATAAACACAGGAAGGGTTCTTTTCTTCCTAGGCTTTGGGTTGTGTTTGATTTTACCATTGGTAGGAGTTGCTTTGATCAAGTAAACAATTTCCTTAAACAGTATAGGTTGGTTAATGCTGTGTCTAGATTCTGTGATCCAAAACAATTTATTAAAATTGCAATGCCAAAAATGACACCTTGGGCCACAATAAAGGACCATGAACCATTGGATGATGAAGATGTGGTTAGAAATTTGCTGAGAAAAGATGAAGTACAAGAAAGGAGAAGAAAATGGAAAAAATTGATGAGAGTTGAAGCAGAATTGAAGGCTGCTGACCCTAGTTTCTCAGGTTTTTGCCTTGATAGCCCGTACCTGGAGAGGATTAACAAAATGTTGAGTTTATATGAAACTCTGATGGAACAAGTGCCTTAAATTCTAGATTCACAAGTGGCTGCTCAGCAGCAAGACCCCCAAGATGTACATTCTTCACATGGCAAGAGGCCACTTAGTGTGTCTGCTGATGATGTAGAGAGTGGGGATGAAGTTCAATCTACCCCAGCTGCAAAGAAACAAAAAACCAGTGAGGTCAGTACAATTGTGAGGAGAGACCCTGTTAGATCAATTGTTACAGAACAAGGACAATACTTTCATCAAATAAGGACACATCTCAGAGAAGCAGGGTAGAATGAAGAATAGGGAGAAACAAACGAAGCTCTTGCTCAAGGCTTTGATGAGCGTGTGATGTTGTCAAATGAGTTCATGAAAGATGATGACTTTATTAAGTCAGATGAATTTAAATTTTTTTTGTCAAGATTGAAACAAAAACAATTAAGACAAAATCTGATCATAGAGGAAGCAAATGAAGAAAAGAAACAAGAGATCATCAAGGCACTGCAAGAATATGATCTTGACAGGGAGCAAATATCTGTGGAACAGGCAAGACAATTGATTAAGAGTACTTGTATGATTATGATGCCTGACTGGGATATCCAATCTACTTTTATTATTGATCAGATTAGGAAGCAAGAGGACCCAATGTTCAAAACTGAATTTGAAATTGGAGATGTAATAAGAGGATCAAGATTTTATCCTAAGTCAAAGATACTTGCTGCTTGGTCTTTGGCCCCTTCCACTCAAAAGCCCCACCTTCTAAATATCCAAGTAGAAAAGAAAGCTGACAGAATGATCTGGAACTTGCAAAACACAACTGACATGGAGATTGCCTCTTTTTTTACTCAAGTTTCTTTCATGAATTTATAAAAAATAGAGGATTTGTCAAGAAGATACACAGAAACATATACCCAATTGATTACATTAAATAAAAAATATGAAGAGACATTGATGAAGAAGGGTGCTATGGAGGAAGAGTTAGTGGAGTTGAAAGAAAAAATTGCAAATGAGCCCCCTCCAATATAGATTACAGAACAAGTACAAGAAATACCAGCTGATGTGACAACAAAAATGGAGGAATACACAGGGAAAATTGAAAAGCTTGAAAAGGAAAAAAATGTCAAGGCTATCTTTGTTGTGTCAGGAATTCTAAAACACAAGATTAATGTATTGAAAGGAAAATTGATGGTAGTGCATGATTTGCACATTTCTTTGACAGAGGCAAGTAAAACATACTTTGAGGCTGTCGCTTTTCTTGGACCTTTGTTCAATGTTTGGTCAGGAAGAAGCAGATTAATGGATAAGCTAGATACTGCAATGACGTATAGTGACGAGTTCCCTCCCAAGATCAGTGACACCAAAGACATGGTGGAGGTAATGAATGCAACTTATGCATTTTTCACAGGGAAGGATGTGCTTATAAATGAAAAATTGCAAACATTTGGGGAAGGTTATAGTAAATTGGTGCCTTCAATTTATGTTAGTAATGGACATTTGAAATCAGTTTTTGATTGGACTAGCGAATTTGATTTGATTCTGGATTAAGAAGAAATAATTAAGCATGTAAATGAACAGGTTGATGCTGATTTCCTTAACGATATGCTTGATTCACTGTTCAAGGTTGAGGTTGACCATGCAAAATTTATTGTTGAGTCCAGGGAAGTTGTAGATGCCAGATGGACAGATTTAGTTGCAAAGTTGGAAGAGGTAAAGGCATTCAGTTGGCCAACAAACAAATAGGTGGACAGGGGGCAAGCCATGCTAAAGCCAAAGAAGAAATCTCAGGTTGAGGTTACTGCCCAAGATTCCTCACAGTAATCTTTTTCTTTTTGATCCGTAGAGAGGGATGGCCAGTTGGCCACTTTTATTGATGTTGAACTTGAAAACTCTTATGTAGTTATAAATTTATAATAGCTCAATTGTTCAAGAATTTGATAAGTGCATAGTTGAAAACTTGAATCGCATTGTGAATTTACTTTCTAATATCATTATGAATATAATATCAATATCATTTGCAGTTTGAGATCTTCACATAATTGTCTTTGTGTTGAATTTATGTTTTCACTGTGAATTGAATGGTCAAGGGTTTTTCAGTTTACATATGAATCTGGGTTGTGTTACGTGTATGTAATGGCATTATTCATAATTTCATTCCTATTTATCTGCAAATGAATCTTATTGAAGTTTATTATCAGGTTGTCTTGAATTGTAAGTTTAAAGTGACTCTATGCCCTAGGATAAGGCACCGGTCTATTGTCTTGATGTTTTACTAATTATGTTGTATAATGTATTCCTATTTATTATGGTGTTTAATAGTAATACTTTCATTCTTAATACTCTTATGATTTTATACGCTATGGATGTTTATGTAATATATATGGAGGTGTTCTATGACTGTCTATAATCCGCCCACCAATTACAATGAGGTGAATCCTTAATTGTATTATGATTCCAGACTAACAGAAAATTTAAATGAAAAATTACACACACCATAACAATGCAACAAATGAAAAAAGTTAAATCTCGTGAAACTGATCATTTGAAAGAGATAGAATTATACACAAAATAAATTTATATATAACTCCTTCAAGAACCTGCACAAAGCTTGACACTAAATGCTTTTCATTTTCTATATAAATGACTATACAGTATACAACTTGCTCCCTTCACCTAGAGTCTAGAATCACTACTAGAACCATAAAAGGAACCCCAATGACTATACAACTTGCAAAACTTCTTGAGCCATGCCATTATCACCCTGATGCCTTCAGATGGAATGTGAGATGTTATGTTCTATCCAACAGATCATTTCCAAATAGAGGAGGAAGCCTTCATGCCCGGGAACATAGACAATGGAAAGAGGAGCCCGAGCCTTCATGCCCACGATCAGGGAAAGTGGAAACAAGAGCTTTAGGGTAAATGTAATATGTTGGGGAGGGGTTGCAACTTCCATGTGGTCACAAAGATGACTGGCTGCCACTCCCCACCCAAACAAATCCTTCTTTCATTCCTCTGCGGGCTCCTTCTTCAAACCCCTTGGCATCCTATGGCAGAGTAGAAGCAGAGGATGTGCTAGGCTTGGCCTTTCTTGACAAGAAAAGGCTTTCACACCCCCTCTGGCAATCCTTCTCACTTTCACAACCCCTCTGACAATAAACAAACTCACACAGAAGAAAACAAAAAAACACCCATCCGGTATCACAGAGCACACAACAACTCCATGCACAATCCTGCTCAAACATCATCTTCCTTTCTGAGGAAAAAACCACTCTCAGAAAATGAAAAAGGTTTCTTTTATGAGTTTCTCTTCTACCAATTAAGTCACCACTCCATTGTATTTATAACATTTTCACACTTCATTTGGTGATGCTCATTCACGTGAAAAATCATCATTTTGGTATTTTTCAACATGACTGTAGACTCTAGAAGTCATGCCTATCAAATCCACTGCATCCTGCTAAGGCTCATCTATTGTGAACGATTTTGTTCTGATTTTATTCCTCCTTGATTGGACAAATTCTGCTTCAGAATCCCTGACAACAAGCAACCTGAGCTCTTATTTCTCAAAGAAATCCGTAATCTCCCATCTCTAACTCAGAAGCTATCAAATCCTTTTATGCCTTTGAAACTGTCGTCCTCACTTGTCTAATCAACCTTGACTCAAGAGAAACCTTCAAACTAGTCCCTCAGGAATGAGTCAGCATCCAAGCCTTAAAAATTTTAGGTTGCGAGCTAGTGACTAGATAGTTTGTGGTTAAGTTTTATGGTTATCGCTAGCTCGCGAGGTAAAATGTCTGAAGACGTGATCAAGCCGCGAGCTGGCGACAAGTTGGTTTGGGTTTACATCATGAGGTCTCTAGCTTTTTGGGTGTTAGCATTTTATGTTACCGAGCTGGAGATTGTTAGTGAAATTTCTTTGGTCGCGAGGTCTAGAGTTGGTCTGATGTCATACATTATAGCCGCGAGAGTTAGTGAGTAACTCATTTCATACAGTTGTCGCTAGCTCTCATGTTTGTTTAATGTTAGCATTTTTAGGTCACGAGCTAGCGACTAGACAGTTTGTGGTTAGGTTTAATGGTTATCACCAGCTCGCGAAGTTAAATGTCTGAAGACCTAATCAAGCCGCGAGCTTGCGAGTGAAGTGCTAGTGGTTAAGAGATAAATAGTTTTATGTTGGCGAGTACATGACAAGGGTTAAAGTTACCGCTATCTCCAAGTCAGTTTAGTTTCCCTCAGTTGCTAGACCTTGAGGTTATGAGGACTTAACATTTTCAGCTTGCGAGTTGGAGATAAAGAGAGTCATAAGGGATTGTCGCTAGGTCACAAGATTTTCTAATGGGCAGTCTTCCAGGCAGAGAGTTGACGACTGTGTGCCACGTGTTTTTATTACTTAAAGTTAATATCTTGAAATCGCCAATATTTTATTTTTAATGGTTTGAAAATAGCTTGAAATCGCCAATATTTTATTTTTATGGTTTGAAAATAGCTTGAAATCGCCAATATTTTTTTTTATGGTTTGAAAATAGCTTGAAATCGCCAATATTTTATTTTTATGGTTTGAAAATAGGTTGAAATCACCAATGCAAATATTTTTTTGGTTTTAAAAATATTACAATTCACCCATGCAATTATTTTTTGGGTTTTTAAAATAGTACAATTCGCCAGGATTTTTCACAAACTTTGAGCGATCAAGGCTAATTCGCCAATGGAGATTATTATTTTTCTTCGTAAACCGCAAAAATTTGCCAGTAAAATTAAAATTTTCTTCGGAAGTATACAACTTTCGCCAGTTTTTTACACCTTGTCCAAGGGAGGGGTTTCTTAAAGTTTTCCCTACTTCTAATCTCTAATTAATTAAAACAAATCAAAATCAATGAGTTGTTGAGATTAATTAGCCCTTTTCCTATTAATTGAATTTCTAAATTCAAATTCTCCTAACTTTAACCACCTAACCTAGCCATTTCTAAACCTAACCCATTCTACCTACCCACATGTTCCCTTTCATCCAACCTCTTCTAGAAGCTTTGTGACACTTGTCACTAAGTGTTCCCTTTCATCCAACCCCTTCTACAAGCCTCTTGACACTTGTCACCATAGAGATGACATATGTTCCCTTCAATCCAACCCCTTTTCCAACCTCCTGCAATTTAACCATTGATAGCTTCATATCAATCTTGATCATTGATTCCTGCCACCTCACCCCTAGCCTTGAGAATCCTATAAATAGACCCCATTTTAGAGCACAAAGGGTCCCAATTCATATCATTTGTTGCATCCCATCTCATTTGCATTTATGCATTGTTACTATAGGCATCTAGCTTCTAGTTTATCATTTTAGCAATGTTATCATGTTCAATCTTAGCTTA
Organism: Cryptomeria japonica; assembly: GCF_030272615.1. NCBI lineage: Eukaryota > Viridiplantae > Streptophyta > Pinopsida > Cupressales > Cupressaceae > Cryptomeria > Cryptomeria japonica. The sequence goes on from NC_081407.1 coordinate 594,479,245, forward strand.
AATCTTAGCTTAATCATGCTAGATCAATCATGAGCTCATATAGCTTAATCATTCTATTCTTGCTAGATCATGCATCTTCATTCAAATCCTCCATCTAAGTGTAGTCAAGTCATTGGAATTTGCATAACAAGATCTGAGAGCAAAATTCATACTCGCATTTACTAGGAGGTGATAGATTGATTAGCTATGGTTTTCTATTTCTTTGATTCAAATCCATTAACCATGCTTGTAATGATCTATTGAGTGTTTTGTGTTTGCAGGTATAGGTACACTTCACAATAGCATGACATTTTGGTGCCCATCGTGGGGAAGAAATCATCATTTTCAGCCTCTCAAGCTTCAACAAACATCTATCTCTGCCAGACCTGAATCAAAATGTCGTACGAGTTGATTTTCCAACTCATACAAACTACCTTTTGGTCTGGTATGAAACCTCATCCTATGTCGTATGAGAACATTCCCTTGTCATACGAGGTTTAAATGCCTATCGTACGAACTTTTGCCAAGTAAATCATGTGTCGTACGAACTAATTTGCATTGTTGTATGAGAGCCAAATGTGTGTCCTATGAATTTCTTGTTGCTAAATCCTATGTCGTACGATTTTATTTTGGTCTCTATACGAAATCTAAAGTTTTGTTGTACTGATTGGAAAATTGTGTCATACGAGTCTCTGTCTCTATGATTTTTAACAGACTACATGTTAGGGTTTTCTGATTTTAATCCGATATTTTCTAATGCTAACCCTGATTTGTTTGTGAGCTTTTTGGCAGCCTAACTCTTTTCTGCAGGACGATTGACGAAGATAGGCTTGTCAAAGACATAATTCAAAACACAAATCAAAACTACTAATGAAGTTATTTTGCAGGTTGCCTACGAAAAATTCGACTAAACTTTGTGTATTCAATTAAATTTTCTAGGCACACTTCAATTTTGCTAAAGGAAATGAACCATCATGTATTTTGTGTCTTTGATGATAGGCGAGTATGCTCTCACCTTTCTTAGGTGATCAGAAAGCTAGACTCGTCTTTTTCTTTCATTAGTGAATTTCTTTAGCAGGCCTGCCCTCCTAAGGAGCTTAAAAACTCTTAAAGCCATTACGGTCGGTGTGAGGGGAACGACCTAAGTGGGAATGGCTAATGCCAAGTAATCCAACCCACTATAAAATAAACGCGATTTGATGAAAATCAAGTCAACAACAATTCTCGGGAATAGCTCTCCTCTGTACCTTTGGGTATATCAAACCTTGGTTCTCAAGGCGAGGAGACCTCTTAATTGAGTATTATACCCCGACGCGCCGAACGGATCCCTTACTAGTTCTGGTTAAATTAGAAGCTACCCAATTCACCTCTGAAAGGGTGATAATCTTTGTGCAAGAGAGATAGTAACTCTCCCAAGACACTTGCCATATCATGCCCCCATTAGCGTTTGGAGTCAGATAATACGGTGTTGAGAATCCATTGCGTGAGACTCAGTAGCCGTATTCTGATTAGCTATTGGGTGTGTACCTAAGTCAGCAAGCAAAGGTTTTCATTCTTAGCCAACTTCCTTAGGGTCTAGAGCGCTTGGAGTCACTTATCATATCATGTGTTTGCTGTGTATTCATCCCCAAATTGAAAAATTAGACATATCAAACTGGAAAACACAAGCAAAACACCAAAATTCACAAAATATCAATTCGGAAAAACAAACACATTTTTATTTACTGTCATGTTCTATGTCGTACGAGTCAGGTTCTTTGTCGTATGAAGAAACTGTTTTGTCATATGGTTAGGGAAGTCTTGTCGTACGAGATTTTGCTATTTCAAAGAAAATTTTTGATTTGTCATCTGGTACTATATCTTTTATCGTACTATCCAGAAAGAAGTGTCGTACGAGTCTTTATTTTTATCAGTCCAAAGCTGCTACTTTGCATGACTTTCTTAGGTCTGTCATTCTGCTCGATCAATTTGCAATGATTATAAACATCTGTTATCTGTCATTCTATGCTTAAATTGTCTTCTTGGTTCGCTTGGTCAAGTTACCATCCATCAAAATCAAACTCTAGAAGATAAACACCTCAAGATTTTCAAGTGCTCACCCTCAATAAGTTCAAGATCTAAACATCTCAAAGTGCATTATCACCCTCTTTGATAAACCGATCACTCAAACATAGTTTCTCATCAGGATCAATCATCCTTTATCACGAAACTAAAATGTTTGGTCAGGATAATCTTGTCCCACATTGTAGGATATATCGTTCCTACTAGACTTGGTTCTTATCAAATCAACATCATTGCACTCCAAAACCGAAGATCGAAAAACTTGAAAACTTTTAAACACTTTAATTATCTTTGCATGTCCTATCATTCTAGCATATTTACATTGACAATTGATCACTTATCAAAACAACTTTTGGACAATCGAACCCCTAAAATAGAAATAGAAACATTTGAAATAGCTGAAAATCATATCAACATGACATACCAAAGCAAAACACAAGAAGAAAACATGACAAACCAACATATCAGAGGAATCAAACAGTCCCAAAATCAAAATCCAACTATGTTAAAACCTCACAAGGATTCAAACACATCTCAAAATAAAGGTGGCTCTTTTATGCACCTCTTAAAGAGATCTCTAAAGGATTTGGCTGAGAAAGATCAAAATCGTGTACCCATGTCTAGCAAAGGCTCATCCCCCTATAAACAAATTTATTCTCCAAAGGCATCTATTCCTACACCTCTTGAAAGCTTGCAAGAACCTTCCATAGCATCCTTGCCAAACAATACATCCAAAGATGAAGTTCCCCAAGGGATATCCATGATTTCCATCAAACCTATTTCAAAGGATAATATTCAAAGCCTATCTCCTTCATATCCAAGTACCAATTCCTTGCAAATTGAAGTCCTCATTCATAGAACACTTGTTAAACGAGTCTTAATAGATGGGGGAACTGGCTTGAACATTTGTTCTTTGAGTCTTGTCTGTGCTCTAGGATACTCAGAAGATGCAGTTGATCCCCTGAAAAAGATAAAAATCAAAGCATATGGCGAAGAAGAACATTACTCTAAAGGAATTGTGGTATTACCCCTCAAAGTGGGACCTTTGTAGAAGGACACATCATGCCAAGTTCTAGACATGGACTTACCATACAATATACTCTTGGGAAAACCATGGATACATGATATACAAGCTATTACATCAACATGCCATTAGTGCTTAAAATTTCCATACGATGGATAGGAAATCACAATATCAGCAGACTCAAATCCATTGCAGTGTTGTAGTAATCTGAAATCAGCTCAAGAGGTCATTGTTCCACATAACAGAGAGGCAACATCTTGAAGCACACAATCCAAGGAACAATCATTTGCATCAATTTTGTCAAACATGGAAAAACAAATGCAACTAAGAGATCGAGGGACCGAAGAATATTTGCTATCATGGAAAAACAAACAAGAGCAACTTGAAATTGAAAGGGAAGAAGAAGATATAGATGTCGATGTAGTTCACACGCATGCAGGACAAACGTTAGGAACTAGTTCACTTGAATTAGAATCACACTCAGCTAACTTGGACTTAACCGAGGACGATCAGGAACTTCTTATGCGAGGTCATTCTGGTGAGAGTACCATTCTAGACATCAACATACATATCGAAAACTTTGATACATCTATCATGACCCTTGATATCCTCGAAACATCCCAACCTGAAGATCCCTTACCTCTAATCCACCCTGAGCTTATTGATTGGGAAAATGAAGGACATACTGCCATTGATACTTTTCCAAATGACCATGCCATATCTATATATCTTAATGCAATCGAACCCATAACAACTTTCACCAGGGATTCTGCTAACGTATCTTCATGTCAAGTGGGTGTTAAATCTCCTAGTCGCAAAAATGAAAGTCAAGAAAAGAATATCAGGTCTAATATGGAAAACCATTTCTTGGCAACATTAAACCGGAAAAAAGTAAAAATAAAGGACGCATCTAACGGCGAAAACCTCCTCGAGGCATCGAAAGATGGGAGATTTGACACCTTACCTGAATTTTATCAAGAGAAGTTATCTGTCTTAATAGAAACAAGAGAGGTAGTTATCATTGGCACAATTGATCTACATCCAGCAATCTCTCTATCAAAACATGAAGTACAAAAATATGTAGAATTCTTCAAACGACGGAAAATCAATTTTGCCTAGTCATATGCAGACATGCCAGGGTTAGATCCAGAGCTTATTAAGCATCACCTAAATGTTGATCCAGGAGCTAAACCAGTTAAACAGAAATTATAGAAGATGCATCCTCATATTGCTCTCCTAGTCAAGGCAGAACTAAAGAAATTATTGGATGTCGGATTCATCAGACCAGTAGCTTATCCTCAATGGGTATCCAACATTGTTCCTGTTTCAAAACCAGATAAAAGCATTAGAATATGCACAAACTTTAGGGATCTTAATAACGCATGTCTAAAGGATGAATTTCCTTTGCCTAACATCGATATCATTGTAGATTTAATGGCTGGACACTCCATGTTTTCTCTAATGGATGGTTTCTCTAGATATAATCAGATCAAAATAGCACCTGAAGATCAAGAAAAGACAACTTTCACATGTCCATGGGGTACTTTCTGCTGGAATGTCATGCCTTTTGGACTAAAGAACGTCGGTGCTACATATCAAAGAGCTATGGCAACTATATTTCATGACATGATGCATACATTCATGGAAGACTATGTGGATGACATCTTGGCTAAATCATATAACAGAGAAGAACATATAGAGATACTGGAAAAGATCTTTGACAGGTTAGAACAATACAAGCTCCGACTAAACCCTAAGAAATGTGCCTTTGGTATAACTTCAGAAAAGCTATTGGGATACATTGTTTCAGCTAGAGGTATCGAAGTAGATCCAGCTAAGGTTAAAGCGATCATGGAAATGGCATCTCCCAAGAATATCAATCAACTTAGATCACTCCAAGGAAGACTCTAGTCAATCAGAAGATTTGTGGCTCAACTAGCAGATAAATGTCAACCATTTACTCATCTATTGCACAAACATGTTAATTTCAAATGGGACCATCAATGTGAAGAAGCATTCAACAAGATCAAGGCATATCTAATGCAACCACCTGTTCTAATGTCACCAATTCCAGGAAAGCCATTATTACTCTATGTATCCACTACTGAAACATCATTAGGAGTTTTTCTTGCACAACAAGACAAGGAAGGAAAAGAACGAGTCGTCTACTACATCAACAGAACAATAGTAGGATACGAGATCAACTATTCATCAACAGAAAAAGCATGCTTGGCAGTAGTTTTTGCTTCTCAAAAATTACAACACTATCTACTATCTCACTTCATCAAGTTAATAGCTAAAATCAATCCTCTGAAGTATTTTCTCAGCAAAGCCACATTAACAGGATGACTAGCGAAATGGATCATGATTCTAAGTGGGTTTGATATTGAATATGTTGAAAAAAGCTATTCATTGTAGACCAACTAGCAGAGACACCTCTTCAAGATGATCATCCTTTACACATTGAGTTTCCCGATGCGGATATCCTAACAATCACCACAAAAACATGGCAATTATACTTTGATGGTTCATATACACAGCACGGATCAGGAGTAGGTATTCTATTCATTACACCACAAGGTCATACAATTCCAAAAGCATACAAATTAAGCTTTCCATGCACCAACAATACAACAGAATATGAAGCTTCGGTAACAGGTATCAAAATGGCTATAGAATGGAACATTACACAACTACAAGTCTTTGGAGACTCTCAGCTCATCATCAATCAAATTAATGACGATTATAAAAAAAAAGACAAAAAATTTATGCCTTACAAAAAGATGGTTGATGATATCAAGAAGTACTTTGTAGAAATAACTTTTCAGCAGATTCCAAGAAATGACAACAAAGCAGCAGATGCCATGGCTACACTTGCTTCACTCCTTCAAACACAGGAAAATCAACAACGTTATGAATTCTTGGTGGAGGAATTGTTTTATCTTGCTCATAATTGTCTTGATTCCCAAACTATCTATCTCCTTGTTGGACATGATTCATCTCGCTACGGCCAAACTTATACATACCTGAAAGACAACACCATACCTCCTGATTTATCGAAGAACCAAAAGAGAAACTTTATTTGCCAATCCTCCCATTACACTCTCGTCGCAGAAACCCTTTTTAAATGAGGTCTAGATGGTACTCTCTTAAGATGTCTCAAACAAGAAGAATCTGAGAAGGCCTTACATGAAGTCCATAACGGCATTTGTGGCACTCATTCAAGTGGTCTTACCCTTTCGAAAAAACTCATACGCTTGGGCTATTATTGGCCGACTATGGAACGAGATTCTTTTCAGATAGCTAGAACATGCAAACAATGTCAGATCCATGGGAATTTGATCCATGCACCAGCACAAGAACTTCATGCTTTAGCAACATCATGGCCTTTTTGTCAATGGGGTCTAGATCTAGTAGGAAAGATAAACCCTTCTTCATCTAATGGACACAAATTCATCCTCGTAGCTACAAAATACTTTACAAAATGGATTGAGGCAGTACCTCTCACAAACATCACAGGAAAACAAATTGTTGCATTTATCTTGAACTACATCATCTGTCGCTATGGAATACCAATGACCATTATCACTGATAATGGGTGACCATTCAAGAACCAGGATGTACAAGAGCTCTATTAGAAGTTCAAAATCCAGCATAGATTCTCCACACCCTATTACCCACAAGGGAATGGGCAAGCAGAAGCATCTAACAAAACTATTCTGAAAATCCTCAAAAAGATAGTGAATGATGCTGGCAGAGATTGGCATATTCAACTAAACCCTTCTCTATGGGCCTCCTGTACCAGTATCCACACACCAACAAGTGCCACACCTTTCTCTCTTGTATATGGATTAGAAGCAATAATGCCAATCGAAGTAGAAATACCCTCTCTACGTGTATCACTAAAAGGTCTCATCCTAGATGAAGAACAAAGAATATCTAGACTACAAAAGTTAGAATTAATCCATGAACGAAGACAAAATGCCTTTGATCATTTAAAGGTATATCAATAAAGAATGTGTCGCAGCTATAATCACAAGGTTAAACCAAGAGTCTTTCAAGTTGGAGACCTAGTGCTAGAGGAAAATCCACGCAACCAGACAGATCGAGAAAAGAAAGGAAAGTTTTAACCAAAGTGGTTAAGTCCATTTGTGGTCACAACAGTATTTGGATCAGGTGCATGTCAGCTATCAACACAGGACGAAGATCAGCTCGAGGAACCTATCAATAGTATGCATCTGAAAAAGTTTTATGTGAAAAATCAGAAAAATAAAAAATAGTAAAAATCAGAAAAATCAAAAACAGGAAAATAAATAAATAAATAAATAAATAAAAATAAAAATAAAAAATAAAAAATAAAAAAATCAAATATCAGAAAAAGTGCAATAAAACAGATGGTGAAAACCTGGCAAACAGGCGCTATCTATCTGCTAGCTCTTCCATCTATTAGTTCACGCATCTTCCCGCTTGCATTCATTCATTTTCCATCAGCGTTGATCATCATAAATCCTTTGTACATACGCAGACATCCCAGGTGGCTTCTTGCCATGGTTTGGATCATTTGATATATCATAACAACTTTGTTTCTAGGCTTGGAGCTCCCACTTGCATTCATTCATTTTCCATCAGCGTTGACCATCATAAACAAGCCTTTGTACTTACACAGGCATCCCAGGTGGCTTCTTGCCATGGTTTGGATCACTGGATATATCATAACAACTTTGTTTCTAGCCTTGTGGCAAAATCCTACACCTAGTTGGGGGCAAACTCTTGATCATTTTGAGCTAAATCAAACAGGTAGAGCAATAGTTAGACAACTCTTATCAAACGAAAACTGAGACACATCCAACATTGAACACAAGATAAAACTATCAACTATCAAGCTATCACAAAGTCAATCTAAGCACATCACACACTTTTCAGTGGATAGTATCTTTTTGGATAATGATTTTAACATGATTGTTCAACTTTTCTATATTGATTTTCACTATCATGATTTCTGAGTGACTCCAGGATGTCTTTGACTAGACAAACAAGGAAGAAACATGATATTTTTCTTGTTGGCTGTCTGAAAATTAATATGTGCAAATTTGTCTTGGGACATGATCATCGGAGTATCATTGAAGACATTTTTGATTTGCGTATTAAAATGATTAATACTGCCTGTTTTACACAAGCAACACTCAGGTCATCTCGATTCAATTATACCTCGATGCTTGTGCTAACTTGCTATATCAAAATCTAGGAAAATAGTGCTCAGGTCATCATGGTTTAATTATACCATCGATGTTTGCACTCACTTCCCACATTTCAAAAGCTCAATGATGACAAAACGCAAAATAATCCAGTGACTGGTCCGGTCGTAGCTTTGCATTCCATTGCATTTCATTTGCATTTTAGCTTGCACTTCATTCTCATATGGGATCCCGCATGCTCCTTTTATCCAAGGTTAAATCTATCGCAGGAATCATCAAAGTATCATCACAAGTGTATACGCAATCAGATGAATAACTCATATCTCTTCAGATATTATCAACCCAATAAAAATCTTATGCTATTTCTCTTAACATAATCAACATCAACATATCTAAAAATTTCTAGAATTTGCTATCAACAAACTGTCAGTTCTTTATCTAATCAACCTTATCAAATCAAATCAATCAATCAAACCCAATCAATCTATTATGTCTTATACAAGATGAATCCTTTCTTAAACTAGATGTTCTGATCATGTCTTATACAAGATGAATCCTTCCTAAAACCAGACGCTTTGATCATCTTTGTCTTATACAGGATGTATCCTTCCTGAAACCAGACGATTTGATTCTAATTCATGTCTTATACAAGATGTATCCTTCTTGAAACCAGATGCTTTGATCATGTATCATACAGGATGAATCCTTCCTGAATCTAGACATTGTGATCATTCATGTCTTATACAGGATGAATCCTTCCTGAAACCAGGTTGAATCTAATCAATCAAGATTTTTCAATCTTATCAATCTAAGCAATCAAGCTAATCGAAGAACTTGCACTTTCATCAAACACAGTGGCAAAAATCAAATCAAATATATCGAGATATAAATCTCACAAAAACTCCAAAGATCAATTATCTCAATTGATCTCCCGAGGGGGCATCATCGTACCAAAATTTAGCAATCAAGAGCTAGGGAATCCTATCGAACCAATATTATCATCAAAATGAGATTATTCTTTGAATCAACACGTCATCACACCTCGCTTCAAAGAGGGGCAAAATGTATACACCTAAAAAATGGTCTGAAGATAATTAATTGAATAAGCAATTATTTAATTAATTTCCCTCCCAAATTTAATTGAATTCATCAACAATTTGATTAATTCTTCCACTTCCATCTACTTATTAATAAATCTAAGGATTTATTAAATAGGTTCATTTCAATAACCCCCTTTAATTAATTAATTCTCCTCCATCAAAATCATTCTTCTAATCTCTAATTAATTAAAACAAATCAAAATCAATGAGTTGTTGAGATTAATTAGCCCTTTTCCTATTAATTGAATTTCTAAATTCAAATTCTCCTAACTTTAACCACCTAACCTAACCATTCCTAAACCTAACCCATTCTACCTACCCACATGTTCCCTTTCATCCAACCTCTTCTAGAAGCTTTGTGACACTTGTCACTAAGTGTTCCATTTCATCCAACCCCTTCTACAAGCCTCTTGACACTTGTCACCATAGAGATGACAGATGTTCCCTTTAATCCAACCCCTTTGCCAACCTCCTCCAATTTAACCATTGATATCTTCAGATCAATCTTGACCGTTGATTCCTACCACCTCACCCCTAGCCTTGAGAATCCTATAAATAAACCCCATTTTAGAGCACAAAGGGTCCCAATTCATATCATTTGGTGTATCCCATCTCATTTGCATTTATGCATTGTTACTATAGGCGTCTAGCTTCTAGTTTATCATTTTAGCAATGTTATCATGTTCAATCTTAGCTTAATCATGCTAGATCAATCATGAGCTCATATAGCTTGATCATGCTATTCTTGCTAGATCATGCATCTTCATTCAAATCCTCCATCTAAGTGTAGTCAAGTCACTGGAATTTGCATAACAAGATCTGAGAGCAAAATTCATACTCGCATTTACTAGGAGGTGATAGATCGATTAGCTATGGTTTTCTATTTCTTTGATTCAAATTCATTAACCATGCTTGTAATGATCTATTGAGTGTTTTGTATTTGCAGGTACAAGTACACTTCACAATAGCATGACAGGAACAATTCGTAAACAATAAACAAACGATACTTAGGAACCATCCTGGCTACTCTATTCACTTGTGGATATCCCAGAGTAGCATAGGAACCTGATATAAATGAATAAATAACTTATCAAACTGACCAAGTACTTGATAGCTTAAACATAAATTTCTTGTCAAAGAAAATGTTATCATGTCTTTGTTTTGGTAAGGAAGGATGCATCCTTGTTTAAGACAATTATGTGTACTTGTGTTGATTGTGTGGTTGATTTGATAAATGATCATCATTTGAGTAGCTCAAAATATTTTTTTGGTGTCTGTTTGTGATGTGTATGTACAAAGGATTTTGTGCGTTGCTAAGTTTTTTATGATGTTTTCGGATTTTGCGAGTGTTTTTGAATTTTGTGAGACATATTTGAATGTTTTTGTATTTTTTGTGAGTGTTTTTTAATGTTTTTGGATTTTGATTCCAGACAGTTTTGAATGAAGAACTCGATGAATCACAAGTAATGTAGAATCCACTTCCATCAATAGATTAAGAGAATTGCCCCCAATTTGGATATGACTTATGAAAAGCAGGATGTAGGATGCATGAAGTACTATCCCTGATTGCAGATCAATAACAAGCCATGGTTTGTCTGCTGGATGAATGTATGCAATGAATGTGATTGCAAAAAGTCTGAAAGACAATGGAGCCATAGTCTTTATGAGTGGCATCTGTTTACCAGGTTTTCACCATCGCACTTACCCAAGGTGCCACCGGAGTGGTTGTTCACTGTTTGGATGCATGATTTTTCTTTACTATTTTAATTTTTTTGTAATTTCTTCAGGACTCTTATCTGAATGTTTTTGGTGTTTTTCTGGTATGTATGGAGCCTGATGCTCTGTACAAATTATGTATGAAACTGTTTGAGGTGCATGTTGTTGATCGGATCTGCTAGCGGTTCCCCTTCTGAAGTAGCCAACTGATATGCCCTGGAGCCAAATACAACAATGATAACATATGGACCCAGCCAGTTTGATTCAAACTTTCCCTGATGTTCTCTGTTTGGTTGGTTATGAGGATTCTCCCTGAGAATAAGATCACCTAACTCAAATGTACGAGGTTTAACTCGAAGATTATAGCTTCTTCTCATTTGCTGCTGATAGGCTTTGAGGTGGTTGTATGGAGCTTGTTGCCTTTCATCAAGTAGTTCCAAGTCTTGAAGACATGATACTCGGTATGCTTCATCATCTATCTGATTATGCAAAGAAACCCATAGAGATGGTATCTCAACCTCAATAGGAAGAATGACTTCCACGCCATAGACCAGTGAGTAGGGAGTTCAACCTGTAGGGGTTCAAATGCTAGTTCGATACGCCCATAATGTTGGATTTAATTAAACGTGCCAATCACGACCAACATCATTGACTTTCTTCTTGAGGATTGACAATATGTTCTTGTTTGATTCTTCAGCCTGACCATTGCCTTGTGGGTAATAGGAAGTGGAAAAATGGTGTTGGATGTGAAACTTCTCACAGAGCTCACGGACATCTTGATTTTTGAAAGGAAGCCCGTTATCTATGATGATGGACATGGGTAAACCATACCGGCAAATGATGTAATTAAGGATGAATGAGGCGATTTGTTTGCTGATATCTTGGGTAAGTGGAACAGCTTCAATCCACTTTGTGAAGTATTCGGTGATGATAATGATAAATTTGTGGTCATTGGATAAAGATGGATGGATTTTACCCACAAGGTCAAGTCCCCATTGACAAAAGGGCCATGGTGTTGTGATTGGTTGCAATTTTTGTGCTGGTGCATGTATCAAGTCTCTGTGAACTTGGCACTTTTTGCATTTTCTGACAAAATAGTAGGAGTCTTTTTCCATGGATGGCCAATAGTATCCAGCGCGCATGATCTTCTTTGCTAGTGAAGGACCGCTTGAGTGAGTCCCGCAAATTCCTTCATGTACCTCTTCCAAGGCCTTTGTTGTCTCGTCCTATTCTAAACATTGAAGGAGAGTACCATCAAGACTGTGTCGGTATAGGGTTTCAGCAATGATGGTGTATCGAGTGGTTTGTTGGATGAAGGTTTTGCGTTGGTTAGGAGGGAGTGTGTGATCGTGGAGGTAAGTGTAGAACTCACCGTACCATGGGGATTCAGAACCAGCAAGGCAACATATCATCTCAGATTCAGGGATATCATAAGCGAGAATCCAAAGTTGTTCTACCAAGAACTCGTAGCGTGTTGAATTCTGTGGAAGATCTAAGAGAGATGCTATTGTAGCCATTGCGTCAGCAGATCGATTTTGATCTCTAGGTATCTGTTCAAAGGTGATAGTTGTAAATGATGCTTTTAAACTGTCCACCATTTGCTTGTACGATATGAGTTTATCATCCTTGGTCTGATACTCGTCTGTGACTTGTTGGATGACTAGTTGGGAATTGCCATATATCTGTAGCTCTTTCAGTTTCCATTATATGGCTAGTCTGAGTCCTGTGATCAAGGCCTCATATTCTGCTATGTTGTTTGTACATGGAGAAGTTAGCCTGTAAGACTTTGAGATGCTGTCACATTGAGGTGTGATAAATAGAATGCCTACCCCTGAGCCATGCCTAGTATATAAACCATCAAAGTAGAGCTTCCATGGTTGTGTTGTTGTGATCATGAAGAGCTCTTCATCTGGGAAGTTAGAAACAAGAGGATGATCGCCTATAAGGGGTTCATCGGCCAAGTGATCTGCAATAAATTGCCTCTTGATAGCCTTACGGTCCACATACTCAATGTCAAATTCACTTAGAATCATCACCCATTTGGCCAAGCGGACTGTCAATGCTGCTTTGCTGAGTAAGTACTTTAGTGGATCGATCTTGGCAATGAGTTGTAATTTATGTGTTAACAGGTAGTGCCTCAGTTTAGTGGCTGCCAAGATTACTGCTAGGCAAGCTCGCTCAATAGGTGTGTAATTGAGTTCATAGCCGACCAGTGTGCGAGAGATGTAGTAACAAGACACTCTTTCCCTTTTGTATTGTGTTGTGCCAGCAGTACTCCCAATGTCGTATTTGTAGCTAAAATATAGTTTGTAGCTAAAATATAGAGCAATAGTGGTCTACTTGAATATGGTGGGATCAACAACGGTGTATTCATGAGATATTCCTTAAGCATCTGGAATGCTTACTGGCATCTGCCATCCCATTGAAAGCGGATGTTTTTGTGTAACAGATGTGTAAATGGATGACACTTATCTGCTAGTTGTGCAATGAATCTTCAGATTGATTGTAGCCGCCCTTGTAGTGTCCTTAACTAGTTGATGTTCTTCAGAGGTGGCATGTCCATGATTGCTTTGACCTTTGTCGGATCGACCTCAATGCCTTTTCTTGAGACAATGTATCCTAGAAGCTTCCCTAAGGCCACTCCAAAGACACATTTCTTTGGGTTGAGTCGAACATGATATTGCTCTAGTCCGTCAAAGATTTTATCTAATATTTCCAGATGACCTTCTCTTGTTAATGATTTTGCCAGTAATTCATCGACATAATCCTCCATTATGGTATGTATTATATCATGAAAGATGGTGGTCATAGCTCTTTGATAGGTCGCCCCTGCATTCTTTAGACCAAAAGGCATCACATTCCAACAATATGTTCCCCATGGACATGTGAAGGCGGTTTTTTTTTGATCTTCTGGTACAATCTTTATCTGGGTGTACCCTGAAAAGCCATCCACAAGAGAAAGCATGACATGTCCTGTTGTTAGGTCCACAATCATGTCAATGTTTGGTAGGGGGAAGTCATCCTTAGGACACAAGCTTTGTTCAAATCTCTGAAGTCAGTACGGATACAGATGCCCCCATTTGGTTTGCCGACGGGTACAATGCTGGAGATCCAATCTACATAATCGATTGGTCGGATGAAACCAACATCTAGGAGTTTCTTAAGTTCTGCTTTGACTAGTACCACAATCTGGGGGTGCATCTTGTGAAGGTTTTGTTTGATAGGCTTAGCTCCTTTTGCCACGGTGACGTGATGCATGACCAAATTAGGATCTAGACCAGGCATGTCTGCATATGACCATACGAAGTTGATCTGACATTTCTGGAAGAATTATACAAACTTAGGTTGTTCCTCTGGAGTTAAAAGAGATGCCAGATGTATTTGGTGAGGAGTCTTAGGGGTCCCCACATTGAATTCTTTTGTTTCCTCGATGAGGATCATTGATCATTCTTGATTTGTACTGGAGGGGAGGATGTCAAACCTTTCATCTTCAGGCACCTCAGAGAGGTTTTCACCATTGGATACACTCTTTCTTTTTACTTTTTGGGGATCAAACAGTGCCACAGTGTGGTTTTCACTGGAAGATCCATGTTTTATTGTGATATTTTTGCACCTGAAAGGTTTGGCATCCACCCCAAAATATGATGCGCTATTAAGTTCGATGGTGAATCCAGCTTTGTGATCCCTGCTTGGTATGTTATCCCGTAGTTCCAAAAAGTCAATGATTGCCTCATCATTTTGGAATTGGTCAAGGCATGGGGGATTACGTTGGTTCCATTCAATGAGTTCAGGATGGATAATGGACATTACCTCATTGATTAAGTTAAGTTTTGTGGAGGTGTCAATGAGGGTTAAGATAGATGAGTGAATTTCATCGATGGTACTCTCCTTGTTAGATTCTGGTGTCAGATTTTACGTAGGACCTATGGAAGGTGCTTCTAGCTCAGGATCCCAAAAGGTTTTAATCCATGCCTCCCCATAAACTGGGATATCCTTACGGGGTGGGAAAGGCGATGTGTCTTTCTCATCTGAAGTATTCAAGTTCACAGAATCAAATTCCCACTCATGGGAGTCGGTCTCTGAATCACTTTCTAACATCCGATTACTGTACCATGTTGGGATGTCTTTTGTATTGAATAGGGCATTGGTCATGGGTTTATGCACTTTTATGGATGAGATTGATGGTGCTGTTGATAGGATTATAGGTGTTGGGGACGTCGTTACTGTGAGTATCAGTATTGTTGGTGCTAATGTTGTTTCTGATGGTGATGTTGTTGATGGTACTGATACTGTTGATGGAGCTAAGGGGTTTATTGATGCTATGGGTGCGACCGTTGTTGCTGCTGATGGGATTGTTGGTTTTATTGGTGGGATGATTGGTGCTGCAGGTAGTATTATCGATGCTGCTAGTGGAATAATGTGTCTTGTAGGTATTTTTAGCAGTGTGAGTAGTGTTGTGGATGATATTGATGGGATTCTCAACCTTGTTGGGGCAGTTGGTGGGGTTCTTGGTGCTGCTGATATAATCAAGGGTGGCCTCTTTAGAGTATTAGGCTGATATAGAGGTTTGCTAGGTTTCCCCTTGAATCTGAGCTTAGGAAGAGCCTCCTTTTGAAAACCTACGTCAGTATTATCTTTGGGTTTTAATTCTGGCTGCAATGGCTCATGTCGTCCTTGCTTGCAAGGTCTTAAAGAAATCTGACCATCATAGCCCATTCTGTGCATAATGGTAAGTCCTTTGCCATATTGATCTGTAGGAAGCTTAGCTTGTGGGATTTTTCATGGTGATAGGGTCTTTATAGATCCATTCTGCTAGGTCCTCATCTTTGGTGTCCTCTTCCTGACTTTTTCCAAGGATAAAAGGTGCCAAAGTGCATGTTCGCTTGACCAGTGGTATTTGAAGTAACCTTTGAGGTTTGCCATAATTTCTACGAGAAGTGGGTAATTTCCCAACACAAAAGAGTTGGCTTAGATTATATTCCCTAGGTCCTTCCTCTGCCATTTTCATCTTCAGCTTCTCTTGCTTTGGGTATAGGGGTGTTTGAGTTGGAAAGAGAGGCTGGACTAACATATGATGTGGATGGGATAGCTTCTCTGTTGTTAGGAATGGTAATCTCTTGTTGATGGTTAATATTGTTACAATATGCAGATGGATTTGCATCGCCCAGGATTGTGATTTCTACACCGTTATGGGGAAACTTGATACATTGATGATAGGTAGATGGAATGGATTGCATGGTTTTTATCCAAGGTCTTCCTAACAATAAATTATATGGCTAAGGAAGGTCCATAACTTGACAGATGATGTGCTTCACCACTAGGCCCACTCAGATTGGTAGCACAACTGCTCCTTGTGAAGAATGCTTTGCATCATCATAGGCTTTTATTGTTATCTTTTTGTGTGGTTCCACTGATTCTATTGCATATACCAATGTTGTGACCAGCTGTAATGTACATATATTCAGACCATCGCCATTGTCAATCAAGACTCGCTTGATCCTGTGTTGGTTGATAAATCCTTCAATGTGGAGTGAGGCATTATGAGGTTGTTGGAAGGATGTATTGTCTCTTTAGAAGAAAGTGAGACATGGTGATGACCTCAAATTACCAACCATAGCTTGAAATTGATCTGTATTAAGATTGGCAGGGACTGACGCTTCTTGGAGAGCTTGATCCAAGATTGTTTTATGAGACGGGGATAGGTGCAAAAGATCTAAGATGGATACAAGTGCAGGCATCTTATCTAACTATTCCACAAGGTTATACTTCTTTGGGATGGATGTTTATCTTGTGGAGCTTCTTTAATAGTGATCTTGCTACGACACGTAACAACATTGCAGGTAGGGTTTGGATCTTTGATGGTGAGGGTTGCAATTTGTTCATCGGTGTCATATAGGTGATTTACAGTATAATTATAGGCGGCTTGTGTATAATCAGTTGTATCTGTGTTTCGCCCTGAAGTGGAAGGACCCCTTTGATCTTGCGATGGAAGTGGATTCTTGAACATGAGATGATCATTGTTTGAGGTTTTTGGGTCATGTCCTTCGATTTCATTCTCTCCTCGGTCAATAAGATCTTGAACAAGATCTTTCTGTCTATGGCAGTTACTTGTTTTATGCCCTTTCCCTTGGTGGAATTCACAATGTTCATTATCTCTCCACCATGGAGGTTTGACTTGAGGTATGTAGTTAGATGTCTTTGGTAAGGTCACCAGATTCGAAGAGACTAATTGACGCAACATTGTTTCGATAGGTTCCCCTAGGGGTGTGTATGTACGTTTTGGTTTATAATTTTATTGTTGTTGTCTTGGTTCCTCTTGCGGTGCATTGCGACCTTGATTTTGTGGAGGAGCAACCATGTTTTTTTAGGAGGGGGATTTTGCCCTGCAAATCGGACCATAGGTTGTGCACTTTTTATGGTCCTTGCATCTATGACCCCATCATTGACGATGTTCTTGTTCTTATTCTAGAAGTTAGGTTTATCACTATTAAAACATGGGTGAGGGCCATCTTTTGGTTCAATGTATATCTTGATAGGTACCTTTTTTATAAGGGCTCGTTCACATTTTAATCCTTGGGTGATCATTTCATCAAAGGACTCTGTGCCCTTCATGTCTAGGTTGAATTCCATTTCATCATTTAAGTTGGAATTAAATATTTCCACTAGCTCTCATTCAGGTAGATGAAGAGAATGTCTACTAGATAGTTGCCTCCATCATTGCAGGAAAGCTGAAAATAGCTCACCTGACTTTTGTTTAGTATTGCACAGATCTGCCATGGTAACATCATGTTCCATGTTATGTGAATAATTTGCGATGAACTTTTGGACTAGTTCTTCAAATGTCGTAATGCCACTTGGCCCATTGTGTGGTTGTCCCTCCCAAACTCTGAGGAAAGAGGCGCATTAGATATGTGTCTTCATATGCCACTTCTAGGCAAGTTGAGTGAAATTCCCTGACATGATCTCTAGGGTCTCCTTTTCGTCGATACTTTTCAAACTTAGGTGTTTCAAACCCTCATGGAAAAGGTGGCATATGTAGATTCCTATCAAAGGGATAGGGACAAATATCATTAAGTGAAAACCGGGTAGTTTTCACACCACTGTGGATTTGTTGGGCTATATTCTCGACTTGTTGCCTCAACATGTCTATGTCATTAAGAGGGGGAGGTGGGGATTTCCTTGATTAAGGTCATATCTGAAGTTATCTTGACCTCTTCCACCCTCATTATGGCTATGGTTCTCCTATGCTTTCCATATTTGCGTGATATCAAAATCAGGGGGTAATTTAGCTCCCTCTTGAGCAAGTCTCAAAAAGTGAGCGTCTGCGTTGTTTTTGAGGATTTCATCGAAAAGTCGATTGAATCTTGGGTTGTGTTGGGCTCTTTCTATTGCTTCAGAAGTTGGGGTACTAGGATCTTCATCATTTGTACCTCCCCCAATGGCCTCATGGTAATCGTTGAGGTTTTCTTCCTCCTCTTCAATCTCTAGTTGTCTAGTTCTCGATCTAGTGTGAGCCATTTTGTTTTGAAAGTTGTTTTTGAAGTTTGGTGAAAGTGATTATGAGTTGGTGATGGAATGAGAGATGACTTTTTTGTGAAGTGTTTACAAGATGGATCTCTAACACTGAAGGTTTGATGTTACCTAAGTCCTTGTATGAATTGCTTTTTGTGTTGTCAATAATATGGATGTGATGAGGTATAGCATGGTCTGAGATGTGTTACAAACCAAGCTACCCAGTAATGAGAGGATGCACTCATAGACTATTTTTAAGCTACGTAGAAATGCCTCTTAGGATGAGTTTATCCTAGATGTAGAAACACTCTAAAAAGTGATGTGTTATTTTGATTTAAGCAATATCTAACAAGAACTTAGGACAAGACCTTTTTATGTTTCGAGAGTTGAGTGGATTGATGATGTATGAATGTGAGAGTGGATAGAATGGGAACTTCAATAAAAACTTTGTGTTACAAATGGGACAAATTCTTCCTCTTCTTGCTCAAGGGTTGGTGGTTCTTCCCGAGATATGTTATATGTAATGTAGATGTTTGGAAAGAAAGCAGGGTTGATTTTGCCTCCTTTATTTTTATGATAACTCAAAGCTCTTTATTGAGTAAAAGCTCTGTTGTTCAAAGGCTCTTTATCGAACTTGTTGGATTTTCCTTGAAGATATAGACACATATGACGCAAGAAGTTTCTGTGTGAGATAAAAATTTGTCTATTGAGATAGAAAAATTTCCTTCTTTTAATGAAAGCCTTTGAACTCAATGGTCTTCTCTTCAAATTGATATGTTGATGAAGATTCCTCTTTCTCAAGATTTGAAGGATGGTCATATAATTTGATATCTTGTTTGCACTTTGTTTGATGTTTGTCAAATGTTGGATTGAAAATTTTGTGTTGGATGAATACTTGTTTTGAATTGGTTTTGACTTTCTTTGACAAGAAAACAGAGCAAGCACACAAACACAATAATGTTGCCTCAAAAGGTACCAAATAAGTGTGGGTCTAAATCAATCTTTGAACCTTTGGACCCCTTTTTCAAATGTTTTTGTATGTTTTTTCAAAATCTTGAAGTCGGCTCAATTTATCACTGGTTTGACACAAAATGAAGACACTTCAAACACACTTTATCCCTAAGGTCAAATGGCCAGTTGCGATAATTTCAGCCCACATCTTGATATTTCTTCAACTTTGGTACTACATACCTTATGAATCCCACCGTAGAAGGTAAGGATGTGATATACTAAGTCTTGCGTGAGCATAACAGATAGATGAGCCCTATGATGGCGGAGTCACCACTTTTATCAAGCTACAAGTAGCCTTTCAAAAATCCTTGTTTCTACTCAAGGAAATATGTATGGTGAGTATCTTGGGAGAAAAACCATCTATGCTCTGGCACTGAACTTATCACAAATATCCTCAATCAATAGAATGGGTGGGTTTCTATATAAAAAGGTGTCTAGTAATGTTTGATGTTTTTGGACATAAGTTCATTCTGCAGTGACTCACTTAAGAGCCTTGTAACTTATGGTGGAACCCATATGTCCTTTTAGCAAGTTACATTGTAGGAACAACTATACCCAAGGCTACAGCTTTCGCTCACACCTGATTTGTATAGTGGCTCGAAGGATTTACCGCATGAGATCGTTCCCGAGAGTGATGTGTCTCTTGGCATACCTCTCTTAAAAAGATAAAATTTTGAGTGTTACTAACACTTTTCTCTTGCACCTAGGACCACGAAATTCAAGGGAGAGGATAGTGTGTGTTAGAAGTAGGACCACTCGACAAACTTTGCACAAGTGTGCCAATCACCAAAAACACTTGTTCTTTTTAACCAAGTTATAGCAATGTGATCTAACCATTTGGAGATGTTGCTCCAACAAAAATGGTGTTCTATTTAAGTTCAATGGCAAAATGTTTTGTAATCTAGGAACTAAAAATCCTGGTCAATTGAATTTGAAACACGTTTTTCTTGAAGTAAATCGATTTGAACTTGAAGGGACAAATGGTTTGTTCTTTTTTAACTTGCCCAAAACGAAGTGTTGATTGTGATTTTTAATTTGATGCAAGAAATAAAAGTTTTCTTGTTGATTTTTAAGCACCAAAATAAAAATTGTTCCTAACTTGCAAAAATAAATTTTGTTGGGTTTTGAATTTGTGGTCCTTTTTAACTTGACAAATGAGGTTCTTTTTATAAGCCCAAACAAAATATGTGATTCATTTTATACCCAAAAAGGAAATGTGAAGTTTATTTAAGCTAAAATAGAAAGTGAATTCATTTTAAGCCAACTTTGAAAAGTTAGTAAAAAGATAAATTTACTTCCTAATCTAATTTAAAAACTTGCACAAAAGACAAACAGTTAGTAAAAATGAAAAATGAAGTTTTGGTGGGCTTCTACAAGCCTAGATTTTATTTTCCGGTTACAAAAAGTTTTTTTACAACTCTCTGTTACAATGGCGCTACTATGTGTGAAAACATAAGCGCTATTTAACATGAAAGCGCTAAATAACAAACAACGCTAAAAGAAGTGCAAAAGTGCTATAAAAAGAGACATAAGCGCTAAAAGACTCTGTCAGACAAAATAAATTCTGTCAAACAACGAGCTAAAAGCACTAAAACTAGACACAATAGCGCTATTTAATGGTCAATAGCGCTATAAGAAGGACAATAGCACCAGTTGGGAGACAATAGCGCTAAATCACCAACTTTTGAAGGCGCTAGAGTGTGAATAATGGCGCAAAAGCGCGACCTGTGTGTCAATTAAAACATGAAAAGTTAGTAGTTTCAAAAATTGATTATCAGAAGGTTGCGTGTTTGATTGTCAGGTTCACCAAATGATGCTCTGCAAAAAGGATGTTAGGATATTGGAAAAACAAATACAAACACACAAGAAACAATCCAAGTGTTAGTGTTAGAAAATCACAAATCAAATATTATCTTAAGCAAGCATATCAAGAGACACAAAACACAAAATAGAAAGCTTAACAAATCTATAAAATGCAATAAGACATCTCCAAATGCCCTCCACCATGTTTGTAGCTACTCCTCCCTTGTTCCTCTCCTCTCCAAGTTCCCAAATGAGTGTAGCTCTCAGTAGATTTTTGCACTATTCTGGATGTCTTATGGAGGTTCAAGATTGTAGAATGAAAGCTTATGAAAATGCAAATGTGAACAAACTAAAATGAGATATTATCTAATTATCTAATGTTAATTTTATCCCAAAAAGACAAATGTAAATTATTATGCTAAATGCTCTCTAAATTTCACTATAAATTAGATGCATACAAGATTTTAGGATTATAGATGTGCTTGAGAATGCTTGAGGATTTGAAAATGAGGAATGTGAGCTCTATTTATAGGTAAAATGGAGAAATGAATGGTTGAGATTGAGTAATCTCAACAAGGGCTAGGATTGATGGGTTTATGATCTTTGTGAGGACTTTCAATCCAATCCCAGGATGACAAATGTCAACAAGAGACGGGTTGAGAGGGGAGGTAATAAGCATTAAATGTTTGATATGACTTGAGGGTTAACTTGGGTGGTAAGGTTAATGTTGAGTTGAATGAATAAAACCATTATCCAATAAATAATGCCTTTATCCAATGGATAAACTCTTGTGCAAGAGTTAGTGAGGATAACAATGGTCAAAGCAATAAATGCTTGAAGAGACCCATGAGTCAAATGAGGGTTGAGTTAGAGGTAAAGTCTCTAACCAAGTGGGTGAGTTGAGTTAACCATAAATGGTTATGTAAGAGCCATTAATGGTCATGTAAGAGCCATTAGTGGTTTGGAAGACTTTAGAGGTTAGCTTGTTGAGCACATAAAGCATTAAATGCTTTTCAAAGACTTTGGAGTCTTTGAGAAGTGACCTCAAGTTGCTTAGGAATGTGACAATATTTAGGGAATGGGATTAGGCTAATTAGGAATGATTAGAAAGTGGTTAGAAGAGTCTAGAAGGGGATTTAGGATTGCAAGTGGGTTTGGTGGGTGAGGGAAAATAGAATTTTAATTAAAATAAAATTAATTTATTTCAATTGTAGTTACAACTTGCATTTGTAGGAGAATGTGAGTGGGGGGGGGGGGGGGGGGCGGAGTTTAGGGATTTAAATTCATGTTTTAATTATTTATTTAAAAGAGGAAATGGGATTAAATTAAATACATATGATTTATTTATTTAATTGATTGTGAATGTGGTTTAATGAATTAATTGAAAATAAATTGAATAATTTATTTAATTAATAGAAGAATGGTTGAGGATGAATTAATTAAATATTAATTTAATTAATTGATTATTGGTGGTTTATTAATCAAATAAATAGTAAATATTCATTTAATTAAATGGACAGATTTATGTGACTATAAATAGTATTGTACTATTATAACAGTGAGTTTAAAGTCTATTGTTAGTGATTTCATACACAACAAAAATAGCCCAAAATAGAAAATCAGGAATTGCAGGAAATTGATGTAAAGAAATGCCTATCTGGAGAATCTTCGATTACATTAGCTTATATTGATAGGCATTTCCAACTATAATATCTAACAAAAATCCCCTTTGATTATGCTGTGACGGATGTCCATACTCGTTAACAAACATGAAACACCATAACTGATAGAAAAGGATACCCACCATAAACTCGAATTTCTTAATTTTCCTCTTGATTTTTGAGAAGTAGAGCCTAACCTTTTAGTTGTTTTGCACAAAATTCCTAACTCAAAGCAGGAGATCGCACGCAAGGTTGCTTTGGGTTGATCAGGGCTAGAGGTCGATGCCAAGCTTGCGCGTGATTTCTTTGGGTTAAAATGAATTGCGGTGTTTTGTTTTGTTTTTTTAAGTAATGCTCGTGTTCATCGGAATTTCGACGAACGCGGGCACTTTTTTTCAAAAAAATAAAATTTCATTAGTAATGCCTTCTCCGTCGAAACCAAATGTGAAATTCTCGTCGGAATTCCGACAAATTTGGGTATTTTTTCAAAAAAAAATCAAATTTGGTACAATATAGCTTCTCTGTCAGAATTTTAGGCCAAATGTATTAGCATATTGATTTTGTGGAGACTTTTGCTCTAGTAGCTAGAATTGAAGATGTTATATTATTCCTTGCTTATGTTACTTACAAAGATTTCAAAGTGTGTCAAATGGATGTCAAGTCAGCCTTTCTTAATGGTGAGTTGGAAGAAGAAGCCTATATTGAGCAACTTGATGGTTTTCAGTTGGCAAATCAGAAAGATATGGTTTGTCGGTTGAAGAAAGCACGTATAGATTGAAGCAAGCTCCAAGAGCTTGGCATGCTAGATTGGATAACTATTTGATAAATCTTGAATTTAATAAAGGTACTGCTGACAGTAATCTGTACTGAAAGATTGAAAATGATAACTTCTTAATTGTTGAAGTTTTTGTTGATGATATTATTTTTAATGGAAATGATGGTTTGTGAAATAAGTTTGTTGATGATATGCAAAATGAGTTTGAGATGTCTATGATAGGTGAAATGAAATTCTTTTTGGGATTGCAAATTACTCAGTTGGATAAAGGTATTTTTATATCTTGAGCAATCTAAGTATGTAAAGGACCTGTTGAAGAAGTTTGGTTTAGATGATTCAAAGCCTGTTGGTACTCCTATGGTGATCAGATGTAAGTTAATAAAAGATGATGATTCTCCGAAAGCAAATTAGACTAGATATAGATCTATGATTGGTGGTTTGTTGTATTTGACTCAGACTAGACCAGATATTATGAATGATGTGTGTCTTGTTGCTAGATTTCAAGCTGATCCTAAGGAATCTCATGTTGTGATGTGAAGAGAATTTTGAGATATTTGAAAGGGATAGTTGATTTTGGTTTGTGGTATCCTAGAGATGATGATTTTACTTTGATTACTTTTACTGATGTTGATTGGGCAGGTGATGTTGATGACAACAAGAGTACTAGTGGTGGTGCATTTTTCTTGGGTAAAAGATTGGTTTCATGGATGAGTAAGAAGCAGAATGCTATCTCTTTGTCTACTACAGAAGCTGAATACATTGTTGCTACTAGCAACTGTACTTCTATATACTGTGATAATTGAAGTGTTATCAATATTTGTAAGAATATGGTGTTGTGTTATAAGACCAAGCATATATCTATCAAGTTTCATTTCTTGAGAGAGAAGGTGAATGAGAAGGAAGGAAGTCAGACTGGAGTATGTATCTACAAAGGAACAGATTGCAGATATCTTCACAAAGCCTTTGCCTAAAGACACATTTGAGTATCTCAAAGAGAAGCTAGGGGTAATTACCCCTCCTGATGAGAACTAAGATACATTGAGTTGCATCAGTCTGGTGGACTTCACAAAGATATCTTGTGATCCAAATTGATGAGTGAGGCTGCTACTCAGGGGGACTAATCAGTGGTGTGTTTCAAATGTTCAGAGAGAATCAAGATTTGTGTTGTATGTGCCTTTTGCATTGATCTCATAGGGGGAGAGAAGAATGTGAAAAACTACTATATCATGTGCTGATCTCAAGGGGAGATTATTGTAAGTTATGGGGAGATTGTTGGTTGTTAATTTATTTCTTTGCATTGATTGTTTTTCACATTCACATGTTGCCATCAATGCTAAAGGGGGAGATTGTTGGATATTGCTAAGAAGTTTACTGGAACAATGTGTTGTCATTGATGTCAACATATTCTTCTGTGTATTCCATTGTTTATTCCAGTGTTGCAGCCAGATTAAATAAGTTGGTTTAGCCAATGTGTTGCAGTTGAGCTATTGCAGTTTAATGGGTTTTGAGATAAGTATCGATAGTTGATCTAGCTAAAGTTTTAGTGGTCCACATGATGAATTGATCGAGTTATGAGGTCTATTATTGTGGTTGGTTGTTCAATTATTCATGGTGTTTAGTGTTCTGGTTTCTACTCCGCATTGCTTTTGAATTGCATTATCTTGGTTTACGGATTTGGCAAAGTGTTTGGGACATTCATATGTGTCCTCAATTTAGATGGTTCATGATTTGGAGGTCCGCAAGTGAATCTTTCAGTTTATAAATCAGTCCAGTGTGTGTTCTTGAGGTTTAGTATATTGATGATGGAGATTCTAGTATGTGGTGATGTTGTGGTTGTTGTTGTAGTGATTCACATTGCTTGTGGATGTTTCTAGATCGTGTTCTATCTGTGTTGATGATTCACATTGATCGTTGTGTGCATTATAGATCATTTTCTTGATTCAGTGGTGTTCTTCATGTTATGCGACATTCATGGTGATTGTAGCGTGTTGTGGATGTCTGAGGCATAATTCTTGGAAGTTTTTCTTGCGTGCGGTGTTGATTTAGGTCCAGACTATGTCTTAGTCGATATTGTTTTGGTCTCCATGTGTTGTAGCATGTGAGGTTATATTCTTGTTATTTGTGTTGAGGGTTGAGCTGACCTTGAAATATAGGTTGATGAATTGTAAAAAAATATATGTAATATTCATTTGTGAGATGTATTTGTGTTGTATCTGCGAGTGTGTAATCGATTAAATGTGCAAGTGTTTTGATCTTTCGAAAGTGTGAAAGGAAGTGTGTGGCAAAGCAAATCAAACTGATCTTAACTGGAACTATAACCAAGCATGTGGAGATGTTATTTCATCAGTTCATGATCCTCCAGATGTAATCCGAATGTTTTGTAAGATAGTGAGTCTTCCTCGGGGTTGTAGCCCTTCTTGTTTTGTGATTTGAGTAGTGAGCTCTAGGTAGTGTGCCTAAATGCATGCGCATTCCCCATTGTAATATTTCATTTACTCCTAACATGGTATTATCTCATTATGGGTAGGTTCCCACCGAGGTTTTTCCTTTAACCGAGTTTTCCATGTCAATAATCTTGGAGTTATGTGTGTTATTGATGTGGTGATGGTTTATTCTTTCGTGGTTGATTATCAAATATGAATTTAAGTTTGAATTGTGTTGAGTTTGTGAGCAAACTAATTCACCCCCCCCCCCTCAGTTTGTTGCCTTGTTGCCAACAAATCTTTGCTACCCAGTCCCGAAAAATTAGCTCGAACTTTCAGCAACAAGTTCTGATTCTCTTATTCTGCTAAGATATCTATCTGTGGCTCTATTGGATACTTGTAGCAGTTTGTTTTTTATTATTTCATATCAATTATCCATTGTTCTACCCCAATTTCACAATTTACATTCAAATTTCAACTAAAAGAGGGTGGCAAACAAAACTAGTGAATCTAATCATAATTTCAGCCCTTTCCTATTTGGATTGTGGCTAGATCTTTTGGATTCACCCCTCTTTCAATGTTTTGATCTTGTAGGTAAGATTACTGGTTTTATTATCTTAATTGGTGAAACCCTAATTTTTCCTCACCAACATAGTTGGACACCTTGGTGAAACTTTTATACATCTACATGCATATCTAAAAATACGACGATGACATGAATCCCTATTATTAGGATATGGTGGAGAAGCATATTAAGAAATTTTGCTAGGCTAATTCATCTATTTTAATGAACAAGGCTTTGTCCAAATAACTTTAAAATAAATGGATTTTCCCGAAAAGATGATCATCCTTCTTTGTGTACCCATATTCGACACACATTCCCATAAACATAACTTAAACACACACAAGGAGAAGAAACTATTTTCTTTAATGCAAGCAATCATGAATATGCCTAATAAGTTATCTATTCTCTTAACATGCATATGAACACCATTATGATATTAATACATTATTCTCCTACTATAAATCCTAAAATGATAATGTAAGCAAATGATATTTTTCAATTCAACCAAATCTGCATGGCTCTTTGTGCATATTTATCAAGAGTACATATATGACGTTCTTTTCAAATGTAAATGGAACAACATTCATGTCTCAATAAGCAAGTAGATGTATATGAGATAAAAGAGATTTCAGCCATAAATAAAATTACACAAATATTTTTTTGTTTTGCTCGGTAAAAAGGCCTAAGCCGTATTTTATTAATAAAAAGTGTTACAATCTCCACTCAGTGCAGGCGCTGGTAGGAAAGAGTGGAGAGGAGAAAACCTTCGGCCTTGCCCGGGACCATAGGTCCAGTCAGTCTAATAACATTTAATTTACATATGAACTTTTACATGTTCTGCATTCTGGCTTATCAAAAATCCCTTCATAGGTAGCCTCTTTGATTTACATGGGATATTGTATTTCTGCCAAACTTTCCAAGTTCACTGTTGCCATATTTGTCACCTTCTTCTTATCCTGCAAAATAGATTGTCAAGACATTCTTCTGCAAAACCACTTTGTTAACTGTTAGTGCCAAGAGAAGAATAAAAGCCAATATTATTTCTCTATATTCACCCATGTTGTTATTATACACTAGGTTTCTTTCAAATTAAGTCAACATAAAAAATTGTTGGCTATATTTTGAAAGATTACCCAGTCTACAATAATATCAAAAGTGTAAACACTGGCCAGCAAAGGATTGATACTAACAAAACCTATCTAGCCTGTACTTTTAGACTCTTACTGTGATATTCGAGATTTATATCTATTTAAGTATAAATGCTGAAGTGAACCAATATGCCATAATTTAAAGTACTCCCTATTACTGTACTTTAGTTTATGGCTACTTCATAAAACATCGTCATTCTAAACTTCACTTAATTATTATAACTATATGTTTTGATATTGTCATACAGTGAGCTACGTATGCTATATCAAAGGAAATAAACAGTTCACTATGTACCATGTTCTAACTGCAGTTCCTATATCTCTATGTATAAGATTCGTTATAATAGTAATAGCAAACAAAAACTATGTAATTGAAGCTTAATCTTCTTCCTTGTCACTGCAGCTTCCATATCAAAGGCATGTCATTCGGTGGGGTTATCAGCCTGGAACGGGGTCCATCCCTCTTCTACCATATAACTCACCCACCATTCCCCTTTCGGTTGTTTTACCACTCCAAGCCATTGCTGAAGAAATGCAATGCTTCTTACAATCTATGTTTTCCTTTGATGGTAGAGTTTTTTATCTTTATTACTTAGAATGGGTCTTTTGAAATCTACATTGAACACCTCATCCTTATCTATAGCTTCCGCCACTTTGGAGTAGTCTTCCGAGTAGGGAATTTGGAGATTATCATCCACATATTTTATCGCCATTTCCAGGTTGCCCAACTATTCATCTTTGAAGATCAACCTGCATAAAGTGACTATGACTACTTTTTCTTCTCCCATTGTGAGTAATATTGTTTCAAACCCTGCTGGGATGCTACTGTTAACTCTCTTCCTATGTTCTGAGAGGATAATCTCATCACCCAAAATCCTTTTGGTCGCATGTATGACCAAATCATCTTCCGTTTTTAGGATAACCGACCATCGTTTGTTAGAGATTTCTCTGATGAAGGACATTTCACGTTTCTCAGGGCAGAGACAAATGCCAGAATCCATTTTTAGACAAAGCGAAGTGGTGTATGCCTATGCGAAGATATACTAGTTATGTCAACCGGTAGTGTCGGTTCTACAAATTGTGACCCCGGTTGTGCTAGGCTAGTCTCATGATGCTTACCTATCTTCCTTTTAGTATGTAATATGATTGTTTATTGATCATTCAGACATATTTCCCTTCCCAAAATGCCCTGTTGTATGACTGCGAGAGTGATGATTACTTTTTCATGATTGTTGGTTCGCCTTATTCCCTTGCCTTATCCGTATATGATTACTCAAGCAATTGAGCAGTATCTTCATGATGATTTCTGGCCGATGATGTTTAATCATTGTTATATACTGCATTGATACACACACACACACATATGTGTGTGTGTGTGTGTGTGTGTGTGTGTGTGTGTGGGCATATATATCTATATTTCTATGTAGGTATATATTTGCTCTACTAAATTCTGTCCATGTACGTGTCTGCATATATGTATATGCCTTTATGCATATATGTATATATGTAGATTTATATCTACATATATGCACTCATATGCATATATCTATAAATATACATATATGTGCTTATACGCATATATATCTATATACATACTTATATATCTGTATATATATGCATATATATGTAGGTAAATATAGCTTTGGATATTTAATCCTAATGTATGTGTCCAGATGAGCATGTGTGTATCTGTCACTTCTGCAGAGGTGCCATCCCAATTCTGTCATGTCGTATCGATTTGAGATTGTTGATCGCTCTGTCATTTATTCTTTGTTTGTCTTATATCCTAGTGTCTCCAGTTTACTAAGAGTTCAAGTTGTGTTTTGCATATTTCGGCCTCTGAGTCTATATATGTCTATATATATAGGAGTTTATGTATATCTCTATGTGAGTATGGATATGTATCTATCTATGTATGTATTGTATGCAGTTTGTCATATTCTTGTCTGTAATTAACCCTCTCTGTATTTGTCTGTGTATGTGTTGTATCGTTTGTGTTAGCCCCATTTTTGAATTTGCAAAATTTTAAAATTTTGTGTTGAATGCCTTGTGTGGTGAACCTCCTAGTCAAAATCTCTGATCATCATCAAATGTCAAGCTCTTTTCAATTTTGAAGAAAATTCATAGGACTTATTCAGACACAATGACTACTTAATAAATTTCTTAATAAATTTCTTAAAAGACCATGGTGAAAATAAAGTTGATTTTATTGGCCATTTCGTCAAGTTGATAAACATTCTTATGTCACCGACGGATTTTCATATCGCTATGGAAAAGTTTATGGAGAAATTTGAAGTTAACAAATGTTTTTGAGAAGCCAATAGAGAGGGATAAAAGTAAGTTTCTCAATTTCAACAAATCACCAAAACTTTGTTAACCGTGCATGCTAAGTGATTGATAATAAGAAGTAAGCGGGGTCATAATAATCCAATCGGTAACTTATGACACTTTCAAAAGTATCGATGAGATAAATATTAAAAAGCCTGATCACTCCATCGTCCTATATTAATCCTCAACTTGTGGCAACTTGGCAAAGATGATCAACATGTCGATACACTTGATTTATGTCTTCTTCAATAACTTAGGTAAAATTCAAAAGATAACAGCTTGTTCGAGTTCCACTTGGCATCGATGATTTGAAACGTGGCAAGTGATAAGGAAATCGTTAATGTGAAGTTAGTTTTTATAACTAACTCCCAAACGGCTTTGAAGCTCCTCTATCCAGCTCTTTCCAGGTTCTAAACAACTTATGTCGATGATTAGGCTTTCGACTCAGAGCAACATGGTTTCCTAGATGCTCCCAACCCAATTCATGCTAAAATGGAGATATAGATAGGGTACGTATACTGTTAAAGGAAGGCATGAAATGAATTCATCAAACATAAAGATGGCAGGCTAAGCATCAGAATAAACTTATGGAGTCGATGACTCATGCAATGGTTTGATAGAAGGCGTCAAAGGGATTCCATCTCAAGAAATGCAATGAAATGATCGTAGTCGACATAGATAACCAGAAACTTTCAAGCAAAGGAGATTAGCAGATGCATAGCCAAATTCCATGACCTTTTACCAGCATTTTGCTCTGACCAGAATGGAAGCTTTCGAACGGGTTATGGGCACCCATCAAAATGCCTCAAATCGATGTCATCTCGTGACATGCGATGACTGCAAGATATCAAGACTTGAAAAATATGGAAGCATAGCCGAGACATGTGAACTGTTCGATATGATCATCGAAGAAATGTGGTCTCATGACGTGCTAGGAGTGCAAGCCGTGGCATCCACTCACGCCTCTACGAACTCTCTGTCTACGCCAATGCTAGAGTTTAGAGCAGGTTGTGAACATCCATCGTCGAATGATTTAGTTTCTATTACCTTGGTCGATATGAATGCAAAGTGTGGAAGAACATAGAAAAAATGAATGAGCTGTTTGAGTTCCAGAGTGCACAAAATGGAGATGTTGAAAAAGATTTCAAAACTTTCAAACAAATGTAATTCGCAGGAGTAATGTCGCGTTTCCCAACCATTTCCCAAGGCTCTTCACGTCTTCACAGCAATGTATGGTCATGCACTAAAGCATCTTCAAAGTCCAAACATCGAAGAAATGTGGTCTCATGACAAGCAAAGATTGCAGGATATGCACAAATCGGTCTGTTAAAAAAAAGTCTTTAGAAATTTTCAAGTCGATGCAATTGGCGGGTGTAAAGACAAATTCTGTAACCTCTGCTAGCATCCTTCTACCTTTGCTAAAACGGGAGTTTTGTAATAGCGCTTCAACATTCAGCAAAGCATCATGTGAATTATTTGACAGAATGCGACAAAGAATGTAGAGATGTATATAAATTTATAATTTAGTGAAGACATTCAACTCTTCTCACTTAATGTCATGTCAAGATGGTTATGGGGAAATGTGAACAAAATATGCAATATTTTGAAATAAGTTAGTCACATTGATGCAAGACACCTTGGTTTCTGGAAGAAGGTTTATTCGTGGAAGCGAAAGATGCTTAATGGGATAGTTGAAGCACATATGTACTTGAAGAAGATTTGTTGGCGAAAACTACTTCTTGATGTCAATAAAGATGAATAGATGATGAGATGGTCACGAAGATCAATAAAGAAGATGAAGATGGATAAGTACCTTACATTGGTCCTAACTTCAATGTTATAAAGTTTCAAGTTATTCTCTTATAAAAGTGACTATGTCACTTATTGTAACTAAAGTTAGCTTTTCAGCTTGAGTTGCAAAAGTTAGATAAATCCTAACTTGTTTTCAAAGGGTCGTTACTCTAAGTGGTTAGTTAGGAAGTTATCCTAAGTGGTTATCCTAGGTAGTTGCGAGGTAATTATTTCAAGTGATCACTTGGGTAGTTATTTTAAGAACTTATGCTAAGGGATTATGTTAGGTGGTTATCCTAAGTGTTTGCTTATGATAGTTATCTTAAGTGGTTATTGTAAGTGGTTACATAAAGTAGTTAGGCTAGGTGGTTATGAAGCAATTATTCTCTCAAGCCTATAAAGGCAAGGCCAATTCATTTTGTAGGGGGACGCTGACAGAAGGGAAGATGCTGGAGAACTTTTGGTTTTTACATTTGTGCACACAATGTTTTTGAACTTGTATATTTTCAAGAGAACAATGAAGAATGCATTGAGTTCGTATGTCTTGAATGTATTCATAATTTATTATTACTAATTTCTCGTATGTTAAATTAGTAATTCATTTTGTGTATTGGTGCAATACATTGGTTTTCTTTCTAAAATATATGCATTTTGATGAAATCCATCATTTCCTGTATCCTGAAATGTGTGTTGGTACAACTTATTTCTTCATATGTTGGGGCTTGTTGTCTTTCTTTCATCAACATTGCGTATCTAAAACATATCTCATGCTTTATCCCCTTTGTAATCGTTATATATTATGAAATCTCAATTAGTATTTGTATGTCTATTGTTGGGGTTTTTGTTCTTTATATTTCTTTAGTTCGATGTTTTCTCCTTTATGTACTTTCAGGTTAAAAGCACACAAAAATCTCAAATACCCCCATCATACGAGGGAGTTGCCCCTCTCAAACGTAGAGGAAGATTGCAGATTGATTGCAATCTCTCCAACTGTTGGAACAATTTTCACTTCTCTTTGGGCGAACATGGTCGATTTTGAAGGAGAATTTATAGTGACAAATCTGTTTACCAACAGTTTGCATCTATAGAAGGGAGTAGTCTCTGCTCTCAGGAAATTATTGATAGGTATATATGTGATTACATGCGCTTATAACTATATATATATATCCGTATATACCTATATACATAGTTATATATGTATATGTGCATCTATATATGTCTTTGTTATCATATATATGCACGTGTACACATATAGTTAACTATATAAATACAACTGTATACGTACATATATATCTCTATCTACGCATGTACATGTGTATACCTTCCAATATACATGTGAATGTGCTGTGAATATACTGTTTCTAGGATTATATGCCTGTGTGTTTATGATGTAGTTCTATTTGTTCCATCTGCCCCTAAATTGGCTAGCTTATCTGCCAATGTGTTAGCTTCCCTATAGATGTGATTGATTGTGTAGTCTAAGAAGCTTCCCATTAGCGAGAGGGCTCTATCCAATAAGCTCCTGAGCTCCCAATTCGGCTATATCACATGTATTTATATACATATATAATCATGTATACATATATATGTGTATACATTATTATGCTATAACTACTTTTAATGATAACTATAACATAAATAAGTCAATCATGTTGGATAGAATATAATTGTATACATGCAAAAGGAAAACCTAACTTATTTCTTGGATTGAAAATATTTAAATTTCTTACTTGATTTCAATGATATCCTGTACTTTGCCATAATCTCTAACCTCTATTGCTTAGATCAATTTAATCCTTCTTACCATCTATAATCCATCTTCAACAAAATGCTTAATAAATTTAAATGATAACATTATGATATTATATGCTTCTATTTCCTAATATTATTCATGCAAGAATAATATGATTATATAATACTTTTCATGAAAAAAGAAATCTACTATACAAACATTAGATAATGTGATAAAAGAACATGATATCCGACACATTGTATAAAACAATTAATTACTAAAGCTATAATATTCTTCAAAATTTACAATAAATAAATATCAATTTTGTATAATTTTAAAAATAGGTTAACTCATTTCATCTTTTCTCTCCTAACATGAGATTTATAACTTGTATAAGAAACATCCTTAACTAGTATATTTATATTAAAAAAATATATATGTAAAATATGCTGAGAGATATCTTATAATAGAAGAGAATCATCTGTAAAATAAATGTTCTTCTAAAATACTAAACACCAAGAATACAAATCTATTAAAGTCCTGCATGCAAAAAGCTGTGAGACGAGTGGTGAGGCTTCTATTTATTTGGAGTAATAAAATAATACCTCCACAAAAGCTGAAATATGACATATTTCATGCATTTACCTGTCATTTGCATGTCAAATTGTTTTAAAAACTGACATTTTGATGTCATTGTAGATGCCTCTCAACATAATTAAGATAAGGAACCTTTACTAATTTAGTCACTTCACTCCTAAAATCAACTCCTATACATTCCATGAAGACTTCTTATGCTTTTATACAACATTACCCTATTATATATAACTATTGCATTAAGTACCATTCCTTTAATATTTAGAAACTAAAAAGAAAGGAAGAATGACTCAATTTGGGAAGTTCATGATTATAGAGTATTAAAAGGATCAGCTACATATAGGAATCGACATAAAGGTTTGTGCATAAGTAATTTATTTAAGAAAATACAGATAGATAGAGGGTTCATGCCAAGAATTGAAATCAGTTGGAGGATTCTCCAATAATATATATTAGTTACACCTAAGACAGGTTTCCTAAAATATCATTTCATTCACTCATTTCTATCGGATAATGAATAGCCTTTTCACAGAGAAGCTGCGTCTAGGTGGGCATTGAGATCCGTTTGAAGATTGATATCAGACACATTCCTAGGAGAAGAAATAAGAGATTTAGTATTGAATGTATAGATGAAGGCATCTAAAAAAAAAGCGAAAACCGATTTCTCTTGAGAGACTCATGGGACAAATTTTCTAATATCAAATTACAACGATGGATGAATGCTCTATGTTGGAATCGACTGTGGAAATGAGTCTATGGAGATTGATTATTCTTGAATAAGAGAAGACATAAATATTTTTGTTTGCAGAAGCTAACTTTATTAGGCACAATTTCAAGTGTTAAAATGAGTAGTACGAGTTAATGGAAGTTTATATCCTTAGATAATATGCATGCAATGCAAAAGAAAGTAACGTCGATGCATGCATATCAGACAATAATATTCGTACCTGTAATGATTAAATCCTTAATAGCATATGCCAGAAGACCATATGAACATTCAGATTTGCATGGTGTAGCCGTGTAATACATAAATGTCTCATGTTTATACTCGATTGCCCCTTGGACTCGAGCTTCTACTCTCACCCGAACGCTATTATTGGAATTCATTTTGATTGCAACGCGAGGCTGCTTGGACATCAGAAATCCTAAAGCCGACAATGTGACCCTTATTTCCTTGAAATGGAATAGGTGGAACACGCTTGTAAGGCATCACTCAAAGTCTCCTTTGAATCAATCGATCTCTCTCTCTGAGAAAGAAATAGAAAAGATGATATGAAAATCCTTTGAGTAAAAGTCCCTTTTGTAAGTCGGCCTCTTCCTCGTAATGTGAAAGGAAATGTGAATGACATTCTGATCAAACCTCAGTTCTGTTCTCTTCTCCATATTTAAGATCATGGCCTCCATAATGTAGCTGCCAACCCAAAATGGGTATATTACGTGAGTCACCACTCACAAAGCATTCCCAAATTTAATTGCATTACACAGTTTCTCTTCGCCATTTGGCGTATTGGTTTGAGTAGATTAGTTAATCAATTAAGAAAGAATAATAGTAGTTGCTAAAAGTTATGAGATCCACCTTTATGATAGGCATTACCATCTTGTTTGAAAATAGAATTTGGCTATTGCCGT
This sequence comes from Cryptomeria japonica, assembly GCF_030272615.1. Classification (NCBI taxonomy): domain Eukaryota; kingdom Viridiplantae; phylum Streptophyta; class Pinopsida; order Cupressales; family Cupressaceae; genus Cryptomeria; species Cryptomeria japonica. Next base: position 594,515,292 of record NC_081407.1, read on the forward strand.
AAGCATTTTAATTTGCCAACGATTATGATAGCAGTTTTGATGTGCTAAGTTTAAAGTATTTGAACCTTGTAAATGTTTGTGGTTGTTTGTATTCAAATCAGCAACAATGAATCGTTATATTGTTGACTACGACACTTCACTCCATTTCTCTTCTCACCTTCAAAGCTTCATAGTATTTTTGCTTTCAAAAATACCTTAAGCACTATTTAGATAGCACGGGCGCAAGAAAGATTAAAGATTTTGGTTAGCAATGATAGATGATCAATATTGCTTTTATAGATTTTATGATACCATAGTGATCTAAGGAAAATAATTGATGATCAATGGTTGAGATTTGTTGAGATTTAATTGGTCAGATGATGAAAATTGACTGATCAGTTAAATGACTTGATTGACTTGTTAAGTGAATTGATGAATTTGTTAAGTGAATTGAATGATTAGTGAAGTGACCTGATTGATTGAAATACTCAAAGTGAGTGTCAGTTAGGAGGTGGACTGCGTTGGAAACATGTGTTGTCATTGATGTAAAAGGATGTGGCATATTACTACAAATGCAATAATATAATTATTTTAGATGGATGATTAGTTTTGGCCTTGGTTTATATTTTTCTAAGATCTCTAGCTTGATTTGAATTTGTAAAAATGGCTCTGTCAAAATCTCTCTAAAACCCTAAGGTTTTTTTGGGCATATGACCTACATTTCTCTAATTTGTTGTTGACTTGTAATTTCCCAATTTTGGTCACCTAAGTAATTACTTAAGCCTTTCTCAATGATATAGATAAATTGGCCCCCTCACCTAGTGAGATATCAATGGAACCAGATGCAGAAGAGTATAATATTTCTTAATTTGGTAGTGTTGATACAACCTGCCAGATCAACGATTATCATGAGCTCGCAAACCTCTGACATGTCAAAATTATTAGTCCCATGAGGTTGTACAATCCATCCGATTGAGTTTGACACCCACTCATTCTTCAACATGTAAGTCCGTTCTAAGCTAAAATGAAGATGTTATAATGTGATGGAATGCATATATATTGGTGACCAGTTCATTCAAGGGTGTGTTAATAATCATGTGAAGAAGGTAGTCAATGAATATAGGTTGTAAAGTGTGTGAACAAAGATGCAATATCCTATCGACATTATGAATGTGTCATGAAGTAGATCAAAGTTATTAGATGATGCAAATTGAGTTTGAAAAGTTGTATGTCAACTTTCCTTATTAATCCTATATCTTTTTTTATTGAGGTTGGAGTCTCATAATTTGAGTTGGTGCTCAGTAGCTGTGTTCATGCACAAATTTTGATTGGGGGATTCGTGTTTCGTGTAGGTTAGTTCTTGCAAATCATATTGCAGATTGTTGTCCTCTTTGGGTTGGAACTCCTATGAGCTAGTGCCTACAAAACAATTTAATCCAATATTCTTTGTGCGACTAAATCTGGATAGTACATCCAAGCAGCTATTCTCATAGTTTTTCCGTTCTAAGTTTCCATCGAAATCTAGTGCTCTTGTATGGATATATGGTTATGCTCATGTCTTCCATAGTTTCTTTTAAATGTTATTTTAAGATGCGATAATGTTAAAGTAATGTTGTAGTAGCCTTTGAAATTGAAATCAATATATATTGATTTCTCACTCCTAGGTTAACATAGTTATTTTAGAATCGAAGCAACTACATGTGACATAATAATTAAGGATTTATCCTTGGCAAACATGGTGAGTTGCAAATAATGTAAATTGGTTCTAGGCTAGAATGAAGATGCTATAATGTGATGGAATGCATATATATTGGTGACTAGTTCATTCAAGGGTGTGTGTTAATAATCATTTGAACAAGGTAGTCAACAAATATAGGTTCTAAAGTGTGTGAGCAAAGATGCAATATCCTATCCACACTATGAATGTGTTATGAAGCAAATCAAAGTTATTAGATGATGCAAATTGACCTTGAAAAGTTTGCATGTCAACTTCCCTTGTTAATCCTATATCTTTTTTTAATTGAGGTTGGAGCCTCGCAATCTAAGTTGGTGCTTAATAGCTGCATTCATGCTCAACTTTTGATTGGGGGATTGGTGTTTCATGTAGGTTAGTACCTGCAAATCATATTGCGGATTGGTGCCCTCTTTGGGTTGGAACTCCTATTGGTTAGTGCCTACAAAATAATTTAATCCAATATTCTTTGTGAGACTAAATTTGGATAGTAGATCCAAGCAATTATTCTCACCATAGTTTTTCCCTTCTAAGTTTCCATGTAAATATGGTGTTCTCTTGTATGGATATATGGTTATGCCCATCTCTTCCATAGTTTCTTTTAAACGTTATTTTGAGATGCAATAATGTTAGTAATGTTGTAGTGTCTTTGAAATTATTGCTTGTTTTATCTACATCAAGGCTATATGTATTGTAAACTCGTTTGGATATATCCTTACATTTTAAAGAAAACAAATTATGATGGATTTGTCAAACAATTATTACAATTCTCAAAACCGTAAAAAGTATGTTTGTATATTAGAGAGGTTGTAAGAGAAAATAGAGCACGTGGATCCAAAATTATGACATTTGTGCATGCTTTAAAATCATAATTAATATTTATATGCATAGAAACGAAAGCACATTATATATCAATTGTAATATAATTCATCAAAATTAAAAAAATAATGTTAGTTAAAAATTATGAAATTTACATGCATTAAGGTCATTTATTTTCTATATATCTAGAAATACGAGTGGTTTATAATATGCACATTTTATCTCTAAACTTTGGAAACTACCATCCCATAAATTCATTTAAAAACACAACACAAAAGGAATGCCAATTTTTTATTAAACAAACAGAAACACACCACAAAAGGAATGCCAAATTTCGATTACACACATCCCACACAAAGGTAATGACCAATATTGATTGAACATGTAGACTCACCATGACACCATGTTTTGCTCCTTTTAATATCAAAAACATGTAGATTCATCGTGTCGACACTAAAATTATTTCACCTAACCCATCACCAATGCACATGTGCACACACACACACCCTCACACTTTCACAAACACACACAAAGGTCATGACCAATATTGATTGAACATGTAGACCACCACCATGTTGATACTAAATTTATTTCACCTAACCAATCACCATTGCATTCCCTAATTATCACACACAAACACACACACCCCACTCACACCAACACACAAACACGCACACGCATGCCCACACACACACACACACACACTTTTACACACGCACACACAAGTGAAATGGAAAATTTATTTGAACACACAAAAGTGAATGCTTCTATAGTTTAAAAACACGTGTGCGCACACACACTCAATCACACTTTCGCATACACACACAAAGGTAATGACCAATATTTCATCTAATCTATCACCATGTCATTCCCTAGTTATCATACACATTCTCTCTCTCTCTCTCTCTCTCTCTCTCTCTCTCTCTCACACACACACACACACACACACACACACACACACTCACTTGCTCACTCTTACACAAGTGAAATGGAAATTTATTTGAACACAATCCATACAAAGTGAATAGTACTTTAGTTTAAAAATACAAATGAGAGTACACCACCCACACATACTACACAAATGAATACACATACTTCACATAAAGCGGATGCTAGATTGTTGCATACAAAACACACAAGCAAGCACACACACACACACACACACATGTATACACACGCACGCATGCACACACAAAATCTCTCTCACACACACTCACACACGAGTGAAATGAAAAACAAAACACACACACACACAAGTGAAATGAAAAACAAAAAGCTCTCTCTCACACTCTCTCTCTCTCTCACACACACACAAACAAACAAACAAAAAAATCCACACAAATGAGAGAGTGCACCACCCACACATATTGTACAAATGAGTGAGAATGCACATGCCAAAATACAAACACACATAAAGTGATTGTAGAAGTCAAAAAACATGCTAAAGTGCAAACATACTACACATGGGGTCCACTCAAATGTGACAAACTTAAAGCATGCATGCAACCCAAAGCGAATATCAAAATTAATACAAACACACTACACAAAGTGAATAACAAAGTTAGTTCAAACACATACCACATTACTTTAACTTTCATCATACACATACAATAAATGAGATTACACATGCATTCATCCACACAAAGTGAACATTATTGAATCTATTTTGTACACATTCTATGCAAGGCGTAAATCAAAATTCTTTCATACATTCCACACATGATTGAAACAAATGAATGCATTTTTACAACATGTGCACACACACACACAATGAATGCTAGATTTAGTTAGAATAAAACACCAAGTACAATTACAGAAGTAAACTAAATGCCAAATTTATAAAACATGATGCACATGGAATTTTCTCAAACATGAAATTAATACACACACCACACAAAGACAAAGTCAATTCACAAACATGAAATTAATACAAAAAGACATCTCACAAAGGGAATTCCAAAGTTAGTTAAAATACAAGCACCACACAAAGGTAATGTCAAAATTACCTTTCAAACACACAAATAGAAACAAAACACGTGGACATCGTTCAAACACACCACACAAAGTGTACATCAATGATAGTTCAAAAACACATTTAAGTAATTATCAAAATTGTATTTCAAACACACAATGAAATTCAAAGTTTCAACATATTTTAAACCATACATGAAATAAACATGCATTTTTTTCCAAACACATGGAGTTTATTCAAGCATACCAAATGTAAACATGTTTCACAAAAAAGTACTTCAAACACACAAAGTGAATCTCAAAGTTCAAACACATTTCACATTAAGTTCATATATACAACATAAGTAATTGTCAAAATTGATAAACTCTTCATACAAAGTGAATGTGAGTGTTCAAACATAAACACGTGTCAAAGTACTAACACAATAAAATGGTTGTCTTAGTTTAAACCTATTTCACACAATGCTTGTTCAAATGCACTTCACACATATACAAACTAAAAGCTAAAGTTTAAGTATACATGAAGTTAGTTCAAACATATACCAAAATACAAACACACAAAAGTGAACGCATCCTAATTTGAGAAGGTTGAAAAAAGTCACTTCAACCACACAAAAAGTAAACACTTGAGTTAAAACATGTCAAAGTACAAATATAAGAAGTGTGACTGCAAAGTTCAAACATACAACATAAGTGAATTTAAAAGTTAATAGATTCTTAATATAAGGTGAGAATAAAAATTCAAACTTACACACAAATGCTAAATTACAAACGCAACAAAGTGGTTGTCATAGTTAAAACACATTTCACATGTAGTTTGTTTGTTTCACATATTAATTTCTTCAAACACTTTTCAAACATCTTCAAATAAATGCTGAAGTTCAAATACTGAAATAAGTGAATGTGAAAGTTCAAAGACATTACATGCAACATTATTTCACTTCACACATGTCTTGTTCAAACATACACTTCACATATTTTGCTTAACATAAAATTAAAAAATTATGTAATAAAAAAAGAAAATATAAAAAATCAACACAGAAACACTAGGCTGAAAAAAATGACCATGATCAAGGACCATTCTCTGCAGCCTTGAGCAGGGGGACCAATTCAACCCCTCCCCCCCAAAAAAAGACATTTATTAAACAACAAATCTATTTACATATCCATTTACAAATAAGTTGACCGATTCAAAAGAAATGATGAAAAAGTGCAACAGTAAATTTAAAAATCTGATCTGCATTGACTGCAAAAACAATTGAGAAACTCTAGGCATCACTCTACAGACTGCCGACTGCCTCTGCCACATCGAATGCTTGAACCAGATCCAAAATTATCTAATATTGCACACTTGATAAGTAAAGTATGTGGCTGCTCTCCTGGAATCACAAAGAGATCTTATTGGGTTATGATTTATTACTTACAAAATTAGTAAAAGCTGATTTTAAACAGACTGGTAAAAACATTTTGATAGACCATATAAAAACTTGAAACTTGAAACAAAATAGCCTTAAATTTTTAATCGCACTTATTGAACCTCTAAGATTGTAGGTAGATGGTAAATCCTTGGCTGATCTGGTTAGTTTTGATGACCCATAATAGCATTTTGGTAGACTACGAAAATGTTGTCAATTTATTTGCACCCTTGAGACCAAAACGTCCAAAACAGTTTATAAGACCACAATGACACCTTACTCATGCAATTTTAAAGAATTTAAAGTATTCAAAATGCGAGATGAAGTTTAAAACGTTACTTTCTTCATTATGAAGAGTTGTCCTCCTTCAATTGACTCAGGTAAGAAACGCCTTGCTTTTTGTTTTCTACCGTCTTCTCCTCAGAAGGCAGGTATAGAGTCACCCCTAAAATGTGTGCACATACTTGATCCAGATGTTTAATTGAAAAGCCTATTTTGAACAATGTTTTTAAATTGATAGAAAGTTTCGAATCTGGCAGATGCAGTCTTTGCTTTTGGGCTGTCTATAATGTCCACATTTTGAACAGACATATCCCCCCAAAACAAAACAAAAACAACTCAAACCACGTAAAATCATGAAAATAAACTACCAAAATTTACTTAAAATAATCCCTATGATGTCAACCCCAAATCAGTATGGCAGATTACGGAAAATTAATATACAATTGTGAAAACTAAACCAAGGTGTAGGGAAAACTAAATAATGCCCATGATGAATATACCCAAACCTTGAATCCCCAAACATGGCTGAGTAACGAAAAGCAAGAGCCAACAGGAAAAATGAATAATGTAAGAAAAGTTCAAAAATCTCTATGATAAATATTACCCAACCCAAAGCAACATGGCTGAATAAGTAATAGACATTAATGAAAACTAAACTAAGGTATAGGGAAAACTGAATAATCCTTGTGATGTAGATAGTTAAACTGTATACTTACAAACTTATACTCAGTTAAACTGTGGACACTTACAAACTTATGCTCAGTTATACTCAGCTAAACTGTGAACTTGAGTTCTGCAATCAATCAAAACTGATATTCTAGTTTAGGTCTGAAAAGACTTTACATATTATATGCAGAGATGGAAAGCTAAGCTGTATATGGTAATCAGAGGTTTGAAATCCAAAATCCATATTAAGCTGTATAAAGTGAATTTACAACATCTGGTGAAGCAAGATTCATATGGACTTTTGGGTTCAAGAATGATACAGATTTCAAACTTCATGAAATTGTGAATGAATTGCAATTGAATGCAGTCTCAAGTCTGTATTATAAATTATAAGACTACAGACTTGATCTATATGCTCTGTTAGACTGTACAAAGTGACTGAGATCTAAAAATTTAAATATGGTGAGCAAGATTGACTATTCTGGATTATAACAATGTAAATCCAACAAAAAAAATTTGTATACTAACATTACTATTAATGATATATACATTGAAGTTCACAATAAATTTTAATTTATTTTAAAATTCACTCCACTATTAGCAAGATTCACTCACCTATTTATTGGACATTGAATATTCAATTTGAAATCAGGAACTTGGATTGTCTATGTAATCCCAAAAAACAATGAGGTATTAGATGTACCATACCTAGCATAAGTAGGCATTTGCTAAATGCCTGCTTTATATTATCTACATCATTGCAGTTTTCCTGGGGCTACACCATCTCCCATCAATGCATGAAACATTCTCCCATTTTCAGAGGTTTAAGCTTCGGTAACATGGCTTCTGCCCTCTATTATATTGGCTGAGCATTCTTCTACCTCTGAAAAATTTTGCTGGTCCACAGCTACCGTAATAAGCTAATATATGTACTGGTTCTCCTTTTGCAGAATCAGTCCTGTTAGACAACAAAAAATTTAGACAAAAACATCTCAAGCTAAATAAATCTTAGCCACAAAGTAGATTGATTAAGATCTCTCAATGAAAACTGTTATTGCCATACAGATAATATTCAAATGTACATTGCACCTCCTTTGAGCTGAAGATTATATTTCCCATGAGGTCTTAAGGGAGTGACAGAATCTTTGTTATTATGAGCATTCAAACCATGTGATAAATAATGTATGAAAAACCTTGCTAAAGGGCAGAACCCTATCCAAAGTTTGGTCAAGAATCCTGTGATCAAAGATCTTGTGTCATCATTAAGATGAAAACCCCATGATATACATTGTTCCGGTTAGATCTCTTAATATCAAGATGAGTAACATGAGGAAATATGGCTTGATCATAAGGAAGACAGATGCTAAGATTGGTTGCTTGACAATCTAATGTGTTTGAAGACAGGGTTCTAACAATATTGGTTTTGAATAAGGGTTCTAAGAAGTCGCCTATGACAGAACTTACATGAAGGAAGGTAGCAGAGCATATTTCAAGAGAACATTTAAAAGGTCATCCATAGGCCCCTCACTGAGTAAGCCCATAAGATGGTAGTAGCCTACAAAATGTCTAAGTATGGAGTCCCAAGTATCCCAAATGTTCCTTGAATGGTAAATAAGTTTGTGATCGTCATCGTTCTCTGTGGTATAGTGGTGCTGAGAAAAGAAGAGCCTTTTGTAAACTTCAAAACTTGTCCAAACCCTAGATAAGAAAAACCTCCATAAAAAAGGGTTAAGGGTTTGAGTGAAGTCATCAATACTGTTAAACGGAAAACACATTTTAGAAGACAAGAAAGAAGAGGATGGAGGAGACAAAGTAAATGCGAAGGTATAAGCAACTTGGCTTCACTTGCAGCACCATAGGTAGAGGTATTAACATTCATAAAAGTCAACAAGGTAAGATGAAGACATGGGTATCCATGTTCCATTAACTTGATTGCCTACAGAAGGAAAGCATGGGTCTGCATGATCCCTTAAAGGCTTTGGAAATTTCCAAGCCAACGCTATTAGTTTGTGACAAAATAAAAAGAAAAACTATAGAACTTTTGACTATACCTTACATGCTTAATTGGGCAATAATGAGAGCTTCCAGACAGCGGATGGATGGCCATTAAAGCACAAAAGGAGAGAAGAATTTCGTGGAGGATAGAGGGAGATATTTAGGGAGAAAACCACAAAGCAAAACTCGTGCAGATAAGAAGAAGAAATGGGATGAAGCCAAAACGCAGGGCATAGGAGATTAAAACCAAGCTATTGCTGCTAAGGAAATACAAAGAAAAGGGCATGATTTCAGGTACTCTGAGATATATCACCCCCGAGACATGAGATGCAGAGGTGGATAGGAGTAGAAAAGACCAGAAGGGTGTCTGGGAGTTCGACAAGATAAGTTGGAGGCATGTAGAGAACGATGTGAATTGTTGAAATGAAAAGGGTGGTCACATGATCTCCACAGAATAAAATTTCAAGCAAATACAATTGGCATGTGTAAATCCAAATTCCACAATCGAGGCTAGCACCCTCCTTGCCTACAATGAGAGGAAAGCTTTTCTATGATGATGCATGGTATGAAGTTAGTGTGGAAATGAGACGGAAAGAGCCTATGGTGCATTGGGTTTGAAGTTGCAAGACAACAAGGGCAGATTTGGAGGCAACATATATGGATTCTGATGGAGCTATGAGGTACAGTAATCCCGATCTTTTGCACTAGCATAAAATTATTTGTTCATTATCTATAAATAAAATTATATATTGACATGTGAATTTATAGGTATGCAATGTAGAAAGATAAAGAGTCTAATAAATTAAAAGTAGTTGTTACAATAATTTATATTTGTATGTGTCATTGCAACTTCAAATATTGTATTCAAAGTTTGTGGTTTAATTTAATGTGATTCTATTTTTATAAATTGAAAGAGAGGAAAAGATTAAAAAGAAAAATGGGCACTGAAAGGTACAGTAATTTGATATTAGGATTTCATATTGATGAATTGAGTGCCTTAAAACTTGGAACCACTATGAAGAATCATAACATCAAAAGGTCTTAGCCTATAGTTTTTAGGTTCGCTTATCTCACATGCATGAAATGCTATCAGAATAGAACCCATAACTAAATCAATCTTTTCAACATAAACTAATTAGTAGGAACTGAGGGGCAGTTGTTACAGGAGATACAAAATCTATGGGATGAAGCTACTTTTCTTAAAAGAAAAAGGAGATTAACAAGGGATGTTGTAAGAGAGCTTATATATCGAGAGATTTGGAAATATTATCCTGCGATGTTAAAGGAGTACCTATGTAGTGTGCACAATGCAAACTTTATGTTTCCAAGTGTTGTAGACATTTTCAAGAGAATATTTGCTCATCTTGAGGAACACGGTAGTAAACGTGAAAATACTACACACTTCTTCCAAAACCTCTTCATACTGTATGCCATGAACGCAAACCAATCCTTTTTTGAATCAAAAAAATGTATTTTAGATGGAACCAAAGAAACATAGTTCTATGTATGGTTACTTATGCTTGAAACTGAAGTGATATGGTTTAGTTATTAAGAGGCTTCGGTGCAGTGACAGAGGTAATGAAATACTTTGGAGTTGCAGTGAAGAGAGTTTGTTGCAAAGTAAAAAGTCTGCCATGCTCAGTTCACTAAACTTGCATGCCTCGACCGAGGTTATGTATCCATCATGATACATTGAAATCAGAGAGCATGACCAAGACAATGACAGAGTTGAAAAGGTTAAGTAGGACAAAGGATCAGTGATAGTGTACTTGGACTTGTGGAGTGCATCATGAAAGACGTATGACAGAGGCCAAAGCTTTCAATAATCAATAAGAGCATAGAAGACAAAGAGAAAAGATAGCAAGTACCACAGTCAAACTTCTCTTTAGAACCCGTATGTTTGAGTGAACACCAAAAGGATGAATATTGATATGGTAAGTATGGTTGGAAGACATTGTTAAATGAACCATGATAGTGAACAAACCTGCTATGAAGGTATGAGACATATGGGTCAAAACACTATAGGTAGAGGTGGTTTAGTGCATATGACAGGGCCATTGACAGAGTATATGATGAAGTGATAAATTAAACCAAATGAAATATTGGCCATTTGGATGGCAGTAATAAATAACAGTGCATAATAGTCCAAGGATCATAAAACAAGCACAAGGACATAATATTTTGACAAAGTCTGGGTCAAGAAGCCACAAATGACAAAGCATATCAAGAGTTCCATTACCTTGCTAAGCATATAGTGGCAGTCCAGATACCTAATCATAAGGACAAATGCACTTCACACATAACAGTCGCAAGACAAAGTCTGTGAGTTCTTTCTTCAAGTTCTATGTACTGTTGGAAAAAGTGGATAGTTTTTATCATACAGATACAGTATGATAACTGTACCAAGGCCCAAACACTGATCTAAGAGAAAAACATTTAGGAGATAAATGACAAAAATGTACGGTAGAGGCATGACAGTAGAGTAGTGAATATAAAAAGACCATGCACTATGCAATAGTAAGGTGCTATGATACTCACTAAAGTTCTCATGAAGATTTTTTGGTGTTTGAAGGATAGAGATGACAAACCTAACAGCAAACTGAACTTGACAGAGACCTCAAAGGGTATCAGATGAACAATATATGTTGAAAGCATGAGAAAAAGATGCTTTAGTGAATCAAACAAGTGGCAGCTACTAGTATTAGGGAATATCCTACACCCTCTTAAGGGATTTGATGATCTTCAAGTCACCTGTCGAATGACCCGAAATCAGGGAGGGGGTAGTCATGATAGTTTGGAGGAGTTTTCGATAGTTGCAAGCATATAGGGATCAATTGGTAAGTTAGAAGGTAGGTGAGAAGATATAGAGGACAATTTAAGCAAGTCATCCGTTTTCGCAAGTATCTAGGAACATCTTCAGCTGGATAAAGTCAGAGCAATCAAGTCCTTCGTTGCAGACAGGGGATGACTCGGCTAGGTGCCCAAGGAAAGGAGTTGACTCAACAAGCAAAAGATATCCTAGATTGCAGACCAACTTCTTCAATTGCTGCCAAACATTAATTTAATATTTAAAAACTAATGAAATGTTAACAGAGATCCTAGATTGCAGACAATCACTACAGAGTACAGAGATGAGTCAGAATGTCTCAAATGCTATCGCTCAACAAAATCTTTTTCTTCTCTGTTGGGAAAGTTAACATTCATGTCATAAAAATAAAATATGATTACATTCTACATGTCATAAAATATAATTCTATGTTTCTTGAAATTAAAAAATCACCTTATCAAAAACATATATCCATTGAACAGATGAAACAGAAAAGAGGAAAAACCAGCACATCAATTTAAGTAATTAAACTCAAGAATTCCTTTGTAGGAGTTGAGTATGTGGGACTTACGACATTCCTCCGCAGATGATTGGTGATGCGGATGAAATCTGAGGCGTTGGAGGCATCACTCCCTCGGACAACATTCCTCCGCAGATAGGGCACACCAAATGGCAAATTCACCCCCTTGCAGGAAAGGGCATCGAGCACTATGCCAAGAATCTATAAATTCAGTTCCCTAAAATATTTCATCTCCATGCTCACTATGGCCTTGGAGCAGCAATAACCAGAGGAGTCCACATAGCTAGAACATAAAGAATCAATTTCCGCAGGGAAATACTGAGCATTCCTCCCGAGATGATTCTAAACATTGTGAATGAGCTGTTCTTCTAAATCAACGGCCATATATATAATAGGCTAAAGAATAGGAGCGTGTTTTTGTTAACGGTAGCATGCTTTTTTCAGCTGCAATATCTATCCATGGAGCGTGTTTATTAACGGTAGCATGCTTTTTATCAGCTGAAATATCTTAACGGTAGAAAGTTTTTTCAACGGGTGGATTCGAACCAGTAGCATGCTTTTTTCAGCTGCAATATCCATCTATGGAGCGTGTTTATTAACGGTAGCATGCTTTTTTTCAACTGAAATATCTTAACGGTAGCATGTTTTTTCAACTGAAATATCTTAACCAGGGATCTGCCGAAGCCAAGGCTGCGATGCAAAAGAAAACCCCTGCAACCGAAAGCGTTCCTATCATGAACCCAAATGAAGGCATTAGGCGGGAAGTAGTATTATAGTTATTGAATGTTTTTAGGTTTAATTATGTAATATTTTTTTATTTATCAATGTTTTCAATCTGCTTCAAATTTGAAATTATATCTTTTGTTTCAAACTTTTAATATTATAATGGTTAAAAAACATAAATAAGGTATTAAATTGTTTAATAAAATATCATTTTCATAATAATATTTCAAAACATAACATAGCACTTTAATATCTAAAAATCATACTCATAGAAAAAAATTCATTCCAATATTTATGTTTCTTGTAGTTTTCTTAATAATGAATGTGTTGTACTAGTGAATAATCCATGTTGAATGAAGAGAATAGTAGCATAGTTGTGTTTATATTAAGATGTTAAATGCATAAATTGATATATAACTGGTATTCTAGTATCTTTTGCAATATGGTTATAAGGTCATCAACCAATGATTTTGTTTGAATCACATTATTTTTCTCATAATATTTGCAATAACATGGATACAAAGAGACCACATAGGTTACTAATGCACATAGAGAACATAATGATTTATCTAGCTTGTGGTTAGACAATGCTAGATAGATATTTATTTCCTTTCTCCATCACTTGACAAGTTCAAACTATATCTTTGATATGAATTTATTTGGCTCATGGTTGGCCAATGCCCAATTTCATTAGGGTTTTCATTGTGCAAATTTTCCCAAAATGCTTGTTGAATGGTGAAAAGGATGAACAAATTATTAAATAAATTTTCCAAAATTCTTTGTTTCTAATTGTATGCAGACATTTGTGTGTGTGTGTGTGTGTGTGTGTGTGTGTGTGTGTGTAATTTGATACATCTATCATAAATGCAAAATGATAGCAAACATAGATATTTATTTTCTTCGTCTATCACTTGATATATTTATAGGTGAGTTTAAGTGTTGTACCTAGTAAGTTCTTCTCCGAGGTCCTAATCACACATGTCACTTAAGTTTACTTAGGGACCACATAGGAAAATTTACACTTTTAGTGGTATTATCATATTATCACTTTGCACCTCATGTGGAACTTCCACCTTTATTGGTTTTATCATGTTATCACTTTTCTACCTCAGGTGGGTGATCCACATTTAGTGGATGTATTACTCTATCAATTTTTTTACTTTAGGTGGGTATGAAGTTATCACTTTATGTACCATGTCATAAGATTAAGATACTTATCATAATCTTATGCACTCCTATATTTCACCTTGGCCTATTTAACCAAGGGGTCTCCTATGCACATTCTATTGCATCTTGATAGGAAAAGAGTTTGTTATTGTCATATTTATCTTCTCTTGTTAGATTGTTTTTTCCATTAGGCCTCTAGATCTTGGGTGGTTACCTTCATAGCCAACTCTAACATGGTATCAAAGCTTTTAGAGTGCCTTTGGTTAGTCATTTTGAGAATTTTTTTGTGCATATTGGGGTTTTTTTATTTTTGTGGCCTTGTATTATAGGTAAAAATCAAAGCTTGTTGGGTCAAATCTAAGATTACCATAGGATTTAGAAGCTTTGTGAAAGTCATTTTTTTCTTTTCATTCATCCAAAATGGACACTAGAGGCCAAATCTACAAAGAAGCCACATAGGTTACTAATGCACATTGACAAACTGATGATTTATCTATCTTGTACTTGGACAATGCTAGATATATATTGTTGGCAAAATGGTTTGCGCTCCCCTTGGGATTCGTGACAAGTGACTAACCACCTCCTGTGTGATCCATATCTGACAGATCGATCTTTTGACGCAACAAAAAATTGGGCCAACAATTGGTATCAGAACGTTGGGTCATGAGTTTGAGTCCTCTCAAGTAACGTCGAGGGTGTTGGCACTTGACACATCCAGTCAAGTAGATTTTAGGCATTTTGGAGAGAAGAACATAGAGCAGTTGAGCAGTTTTGAGTTAATTTTTGTTGCAACTTAGAAGTTAATGAAGGAAGGATCTGAGGATAAGTAGGTGATTGCGCAGGCCATTCTAGTCCTGCAACAGCTTGCACCAGAACACAAGGTTAATCAAGCAACCAGTCCCTCTGGTAGGCTTAAAGGTTTGACTGAGCATATTGAAAAAGAGTACAAAACTCTTCAACAAGTGTCAAACCGGTAGTTGGTGGAAAGATACAATGTAGCTAGGAAGGTCACTTGTGATAATATGATCACATCGGACAAAACTAAGCTGACGGAAGAAATAACAAGGATTGATGAAGCACTTCACCAATGTAGTCGCATATACCGGTCTTGCACTAACACAACAAAACTAACATCAGACTTGGACAATAAAATTAAGGAGGATAAGGACAAAATAGAACAACTTGTAGTTAGTTTTGATGGTAATGAGTCATTGACCAGCACTATTGATGGTCAAATTTTGCTTTTAGAGTCAAAAATTTCAGCTTTAGAGAAGGACAAGGACAAGTTAATCTGGCGGGCAAGAGAATTGAGAGTCTTAGTAAGTCCCCAACTTAATACTTTGTTACTTCATAAGCGGGAAAGTATGGAACATATGAATATGCCCACACCGGCAACATTAACAGAAGAAGAATTGCACACTTACATTCTGAATGGGTTTGTATCAATTTTGGGAACTTTAAAATCTGGTTGGGACACTTATTTGTCATTTTTTAAGGGTGCTTACTCGGATATATTCAAGTACATCTAGATCTGGTAAACACAATTTTGATTCTTTCATTTATTTGCCTCAACTTTAGCATTGCTATCAAAGGGGGAGAGGTTGGATGTGAAAAATGTTAAGGGACATAAGAAGTAATGTATAGCTCAGGGGGAGTAGCTTTCTGATATCAGTTTTGAGAAGTTTGTGGACACGAACCAGAACAACATTTCATTGATTCATTTTTTACATGAGTGTTGCCATCAATGCCAAAGGGGGAGATTGTTGGCAATTGACACTCATCTGGGCTTATGGTGTTGTCATTGATAGAAACACACATCATTTTGGGTTGGATACTTATCTGGTATCCTCTGGTATTGAAGGTTTAACATCTAGCATTCAAGGAAACCAACAAGCAAGGGAAACAGGCAAACTAGGAACCGATATTTGGAGGCCGACATAGAAGATTGATCCGGCAAAGGTTTTAGTGGCAACAGTCATGAAGATTAATGTTTATATTTTTGTCTAAGCCGACATGTATTTATCTTTTGTAATATGATTGTAAGCCGGCATAAGGCATTCATGTTTATGTATGTAAAGGGTATATAAGTCAGTCCGGCTAGGTCATTTTGATATATAGATGTGACAGGTCATGTGATATTATGCGAGCAAGATCTTGATCGACATAATTGATTTATTGTCGGTCTTGGTTATTTGTGGAAAGGATTGGGAAGCGAACAAGGTTATCGGTAAGGAAGGAGACAATGATAACCGATACATTTTGTACTTAAACCGGAACTCATCCAGCATATCTGGTGCACACTCAGAGTTCAGAATTTTGTTTGTAATTCAGTACTTTGTATCTGTAGTCAGTGAGACTCCTTTGTGATGAGCAATGTGCTCTAGGCAGTGTGCCTTCCTGCATGTGCAGACCCCTATCGTGTGTAATATTTATTCAACTGGCCAGTGGATAGATATTGTGGGTCACAAATCCCACCGTGGTTTTTCCTCTTTGAGGTTTTCCACGTATAAATTTGTGGTGTTATGGTGTTGATCTTTGTGGTTGCTTTTTTCTTCATTATATTTTGTTTATATGCATACCGACGGTTAATTAGTAAAGTATCTAAAGGAATTAAATTTTACTTAACCGGTAGAAGACTGATTTAGCCCCCCTCTCAGTTTTCTTGGATTCCAACAGAGGGGGAGATTGTTGGCAAAATTGTTAGCGCTACCCTCGAGATTCATGACAAGGGACTAACCACCTCCCGTGTGATCCATATCTCTACAGTTTGTATCGGGTGTTGACAGATCGGTCTTTTGATGCAACGACAAACTGGGCCAACATATATTTATTTCCTTTCTCTATCACTTAACAAGTTCAAACTATATCTTTGATTATGGATTTATCTGGCTCATGGCTGGTCGATGCCTAATTTCCTTAGGGTTTTCATCATGCAAATTTTCCCAAAATGCTTGTTCAATGGTGAAAAGGATGAAAAAAAATTTAAATAACTTTTTCAAAATTCTTTGTTCCTAATTACATGCAAAAATTTGTGTGTGTGTAATTTGATTACATCTATCATAAATGCAAAATGATAACAAACGTAGATATTTATTTTTCAGCCTATCACTTGATATATTCAAATGGAACCATTAATTTGAATCTAAATAAAAAATATTTAATGGTGGTTTTATCTATGTAAGATCTAGATGCATTTGAGGGGTAGGAACACTACAAAGAATAGTCTGATAAAATAATTGCATATTAATTTTTAGCATTCTACAAAATAGTTTGCTTTCATTGTGCATACTAGTATAGTAGAAAAATAAATCATTTATTAAGGGGTTATACTCAAATGTTAGCATTGCAAATGCTCTCTATTCACATTGAACATTGTGCATTCTATTTAGGAAATGTTGAAGCATGGGTGCCATTACACTATGGAAGTTGTCATCGCCAATCCAAGAGAAGGACAAGCCCTCACTTGCAGGAAACAAAAATAAGAGGCAACTTCCAAGAAACGAAGAATACATAGTTTTCCTATTTTTCAAATCAACCAACCATATATAGGAAGTGAAAGAAATATATAAGCACATCGATTTTCTAATGGTAGGAACACACTTGATGTATCATTCTCATAATAATGTTTCAAAACTATAACATAGAACGTTAGGATCTAAAAATCATACACATAGAAAGAATTTTATTTTGTTGTTTATGTTCCTTGTTTTTTTTTTAAGAATGAATGTGTTGTACCACTGAGTAATCCATGTCGAATAAAGAGAATAGTAGCATAGTCGTGTTTATATTGAGGTGTTAAATGCATAAATTGAAATAGAACTAGTATTCTAGTATCTTTTGCAATATGGTTATAAGGCCATCAATTAATAATTTTGTTTGAATCACATTATTTTTTTATTATATTTGCAATAACATAGATACAAAGAGGCCACATAGCTTACTAATGCACATCGACAAAATGATAATTTTATCTAGCTTATGGTTGGGCAATTTTATATATATATTTATTTATTTTTTCTATCACTTGACAAGTTCAAAGTATATCTTTGATATGAATTTATTTGGCTCATGGTTTCTCAGTGCCTAATTTCATTAGGGTTTTCATTGTGCAATTTTTTTCTAAAATGTGTGTTCAATGGTGAAAAGGATGAACAAATTATTAAAAATTATTTTTCCTTGATTGCATGCAGACGTGTGTGTGTAATTTGGTTACATCTATCATTAATGCAAAATGATAGAAAACATAGATATTTATTTTGTTAGCCTATTCCTTGATAAGTTCAAATGAAATCATTAATATGAATCTAAATAAAATTAATTAAAGGTGGTTTTATCTATGTAAGATCTAGATGCATTTAAGGGGTAGGAACACTACAAAGAATAGCTTGAGAAAATTATCGCATCTCATTTTTTAGCATTCTACAAAATAGTTTGCATGCCTTGTGCATACTAGTATGGTAAAAAATAAATCATTTATTAATGGGTTAGTTTGAGATGTTAGCAATGTGCAAATGTTAGAAAATCTTGAAGCATGGGTGCCATCACACTACGGAAGTCGCCATTTCAAATCCAAGGGAAGGACATGCCCTCATTTACATGAAATAAAAATAAGAGGTGACTTGTAGAAAACGAAGAATAAACAATTTTTATTATTTTTTAAATCAACCAACCATATCTAAGAAGTGAAAGCAATGAAGCATCACTGCATTTTTAATGGTAGGAACGTGCTATCTTTTCTTTTTTCAATGATATTAGGTAAATTAAAATTAAAATCAATATGAATATATAAGTTAAATGCTAAATTATTAAAGCTATACATAATACTTATATGACAATTTCTATGAAAAGATAGTAGTGAAAATGAAACACTATCAAATTTGATGTACCATTCTCAAAATAATATTTCAAAAATATGACATAGCACTTTAGGTTAAAAAAATCATACTCATAGAAAGGATTTTGTATTGTTGTTTGTGTTCCTTGTAGTTTTCTTAAGAATGAATGTGTTGTACTATTAATGAATCTATGTCAAATGAGGGGAATAGTAGTGTAGCTATGTTCATATTGAGGTGATAAATGCATACATTAGAATTGAACAAGTATTCTAGAATCTTTTTCAATATGGTTATAAGGCCATCAACTAATTATTTTGTTTGAATCACTTTTTTTTCTCATAGTATTTGCAATGACATGGATATAAAGAGGCCACATAGGTAACTGATGCACATTGACAAACTGATAATTTATCTAACTTGTCAGTTGGACAATGCTAGATAGATATTTATTTTCTTTCTATATCACTTTACAATTTCAAACTATATCTTTGATATGAATTTATCTAGCTCTTGGTTGGACAGTGCCTAATTTCATTAGGGTTTTCATTGTGCAAATTTTCCCAAAATGCCCGTTCAATGGTGAAAAGGATGAACAGATTATTAAATAACTTTTCCAAAATTATTTATTCTTGATTGGATGTAGATGTGTGTGTGTGTGTGTGTGTGTGTAATTTGATTACATCTATCATAAATGAAAAATGATAGAAAACATAGATATTATTTTCTTAGCCTATCACTTGAAAAATTCAAACAAAATGATTAATATGAATCTAGAAGAAATTTTTTTTTTCTTTTGGTAAGTTAATAGCTAGTATGAGCCAACACCCTTTAAGATTCTTCAAAATGGCTTATTCACTGATGAAACAAATTTTAGTGATGAGCCATAAACCAGTCTATCCACCCACATTTTATGGCTGCATAGATCAAAATTGTAGCAATCTACCTATGGTATTAACTTCCAAGCTCACCCAACAAGTAGAAATTACATTCTGCATTTTTTAAAATGACAAAAAAATAAAACACCAACACAATTTTTAAGCCTTTATGACCTTGTTGTTTGCACATGAGCTCTAGGATCTCCTCAACTCCCCACATATGTCTGCAAGTACCTTTTGTTGTCCTCTGTCTACTTCCTAAGTGGAAACCTCATCCTCTTCACTATCCAAAGCTACTTTCGCTCTCCTCAAATGCTTCACCATCTTTGCCCTAGCTACTGTAGACGTATAAAAATGACCATATTCCTAAATGAATATTTTATGTTCATTCCTCTATTTAATTAAATCACCCACATTCCTCTATTTAAATAAATAAATAATTTTATTTATTTATTTAAATTCACTCAACCCCTTTTTACCATTTAATGGGATAAATCATTTTGTTGAATTAAATCCCTTCTCTCCCCTTTTGATTAAATTCACATTTAATTAAATAGTTTACCCCAAATTGAATAAATCTAATTTATTCAATTTCCCAATTTGCAACCAAATTGAAATAAATTAACTTTATTTTAATTAAATTCTATTTTCCTCGTCCACTTGCAAAATCCTACATCTCCCACTTGCATCTTAAACCCTATTTCTAATTTCTTCTAGAAGTCATCTAATCCAAATCAATTAACCTTAAACCCATTCATTATCCCTTTTCCCTAAATTTGAGAAGGTCACTTCTCAAATTTGGAGTAAAGTTTTCAAAAGGCATTAAAGCCTTTATCCATTCAACAAGCCAACTTGTTGAATCCCCCCAAATTTGGAAGGACTCTTACAAATTTGTCCCCAAAGTCTTCAAACCATTAATGGTTAACTAACCCTTAGTGACATGATTAGATACTTTTTGCCTAACTTAACCTCCATCTAACCCAGGGGTCTCATCAAGCATTTATTGCTTTGACCATGGTTATTTCTTTATCCTTTGAACAAGAGTTTACCTCTTGGGTAAAAGCTTTATCCAATGGATAACCTTAACCTAACCCTAACCCTTACCCCCTAGGGTAACCATGAAGTCTTCTCAAGCATTTAATGCTTCTTACATCTCCTCTCAACCAACCCTATGTTGCCAATTGTCACCATTTCATTGGTGAAAATTGTAAACATGGATTGATCAACTTTCAAACTTGACCCTTGATTAACTCTTTCAATCCTAGCCATCCATTGCCCTATTTTTGCTATAAATAGAGCTCTCATTTCTCTATTTTACATCCATGCAAGCTCTTAGTATCATACTTATGCTTGATTTTAAACACATCTATTCTCTCTTTGCAATAAGAATTAACTAATGAACATTTTAGACTACTTCTTTTATCATTAGACTAAATCATATAACTAGTATATCATGTTAGGATAGTTTTGCTACTAATCTTGTCATCTTATAATCTAGTTTATTGCATTTGTAGAACCATGCATAGATATGATGCATTATCATGGTAAAATCAATCAAAAGCGTCCCTCGTTCTCGCATTTGTCATCCC
Source organism: Cryptomeria japonica (assembly GCF_030272615.1). Taxonomy (NCBI): domain Eukaryota; kingdom Viridiplantae; phylum Streptophyta; class Pinopsida; order Cupressales; family Cupressaceae; genus Cryptomeria; species Cryptomeria japonica. The sequence goes on from NC_081407.1 coordinate 594,536,687, forward strand.
TAAACCACTTTGCTCAGTGATATGAGAGCAAAAACATTGGTTTGAGGGACCTTGTGAGATAGAGAACCATGGAACCAACCTTGGGAAGTTGAGTCATTCTTCATGACTCCATAACTTGCACCAAGAAGTCTTGTGGGTGTGTGAGCAAGCCTCTTTGAAGCTTCGTTTTTCCCATTTTGAGTTTCATAGCCCCTCTTTTCCCACACACATTTCTGGCGCCCACCGTGGGGCTCTACCCCATTAATCAAATCGGTTTTAGAAAATAAACACTTTTGTAGGTACGCGGGAAACATGAATCAATGCGTGAGGAACATCCTTTAGCACATCTTGCTAACATTATAGCGCATCTCGTACACTGTTTAGCATGTGGGGTTTATACTCTAGCACGTGAGGTCCTTAGTTCAGGCATTACCTTTACTAACCTTTTCCTGTAGGTCTCGACACGGAATAAAAGCAGAGCATCGCATGTAGAAAACAAAGCCGCGCATCGGGTCTGTCCGATAGCGCATCACAGTCATCCTGTAGCGTGTGCATTCTGTCCTGTAGCGCATAACAGGCAGAAAACAAAAATAAAATTGTAACCAAAATTAAAATTTAGACTTGTAAAAGTTCACCAAAGCCCAAATTTTTCTAACTGTTTGATTGGAACTTTTGCAGGACTCTGACAATTTCTTGCAGGTAGAGCTTGATTTTATTTGTAGAATTACAAATAGTTTTAGGTTTTTACTAACTTAAGTTAAATTAGTTAAAATTTAGAGTCATTTTAAATTCTTGTTGGATAAAATTGAACTCACCTTACTTTGGGTTGTAAAACGAACCACAACTACAATCTTTTCTTGCTTTTCTAGGAGAAAAATTCTTAATTTGGGTTCTAAAAAGAACAAAACAATCTTTATTTTTGCAAGCAAGGGCTAAAAAGAATCTCACCATCCTTTGGTGCATAAAAGGATCAATTTTATATTTTACAAAAAAAAAAAAAGGAACCACACTTGGAATTTTTGTTCACAATCAAAGAGGGAAGGTCTCCCCCTTTGGATCGATTTCTTTTGTTGACCAAACATCGATGTTTTGCTTTGTTGACCCGGTTATTTTCTTAGATTAGAAAATCATTGCTTTGAAGGAAATAGAAGGAAAACCATGTTTTCATGGAGCAACATCTCCATATAGATCTTAGAAAATCATTGACTTGAAAGGTAAAAAGAACCTTGTTTGCCTTGTTTCAAAAGTGGAAGGTATATGCTCTCCCCTTAACTGGGTGATCAAAAAGCCAAACCACTCTTAACCTTTATGTACTTCAAGAATTTACATCCTTTAGCAGGCCTGCTTTCTCGAGGGGTTGAAAAACTCTTAAAGCCATTTTTGGCTGGTGTGAAGGGAACGACCTAAGTGGGAAACGACTTTGACGCTAAGTATTCCAACCCACTATAATCAAATGTGGAAAGCGACAAAAGTCCTTTTCAATGGTTGCGTACAACGATTAGCCTTCCCCCAGTATCCTTGAGATACGTAAAGCCTTTGTTCAAAAGGTTGGGAAGCCTCCTGAGGGAGTTTATCACTGACGGCTGAATAGGAAGCTTAAATATGAACCTTAGCATAGAAATTTTGAGCCGAGTCAGTAACCAGACATTTGTAATATCATAGTGCAAGGGTGGGGAAGAATCCGCCCCCAAGATCGCTCACCATATATCTCCCAAGATAACTACTCAATTGTGAAGCAATTCACTTTAAGTTAATTTCTGACAAAAGGCAAAAAAACGGGCGCCCTCTAGGGGGTGACACGACTATTTGAGCTGACGAAGTATCGAGACTAGTGGGCTGTGGTATTACTTATGACCCTTGAATAAAGAGTCTTTTTGAAGTGTATTCTTTGTCCAAACCTTTTAAAACATTGGGGATTTGAACACATCCTCGCAAAACATACACTTATTGTTTAGATCAGGCAAAAATGGTTATTTCTTTGGTGTTGTATCTTCATTTGTTACTTCAGAAAATCATCCATCAGCATTAAAAATTTAAGGCAAAACACAAAAATTGCGGAAAACAATCAAGTCAGGGCAGTTTAGCGCGTAAGAACAACATCTTAGCGTATATCAACCATATTTTAGCGCATCAAACCTTATCCTTAGCGTGTAAAGTATTCACAGTAGCGCTTCACCAAAATTTAGAATCAGCAATAGCAGTTAGCGCATTCTGAAAACAACTTAGCACGTCGAAGCATCAGCTTAGTACGTGAAAGTCAATTTTTAGCGCGTAGAGTATAAACAGTAGCGCGTCAGCGGCTCATATTAGCGCATGATCTGTTGAAACCAAAGTTGAAACAAATTTGACCAGTGAAACCAGTTAGCGCGTAGCACGGGACAACATAGCGCGTGGGGTCTTTTCCTTAGCGCTTTGAAATTTTTTTGTAGTGCATAGAGTCTCTGTTTCAGCGCGTGGTAAAACCAAAAAAACAGGGGGCAAAACAGAGGTAAATTTGGAAAATTTTGGAAACATTTTCAAAAACTTCCTTTCATCAGCCTGAACTTCGTCAAATCAAAATACCAAAAATAGGGTATCAAAAACTATTTCTAAAGCAAGTTTCCCATCAAACAAAAGTTGTCCAGCATCTAAAATTGGTCACACGATAAACATATCTATCCTATCAAAATTAGGAAGCATCACCACAAGTAACAAATAGGTCCTTTTTATCTCACAGATTTTTATCCCAAAACACACTTGTTTAAAAACTCCAAGTTGTCAAATTGAGTTTCCATATCGGGAAAGCTCTATTCCATATCATTTGACGCACTTTGTCATGAGGGGGCATCTAAACCTTCACTTTGATGAAGTCAAAACTTAAGTTTCCAAAACAAGATAAACTGAATCCAAAACAACTCAAAGGAGACCATCGATCGCTTGTGCATGACTAATCCTCATATTCTGAGAAGAAAGAATATTTATCGTAACACTAAGTTGAAGAAACAACAACCAAGTTCTTTGAAACTTGCCAAAAGAAATAATTTTTTATACATCAATCATCAACTCTTCGTATCTCATCGAACATTCCTTCTTCATGTACGATTATATATTCAGAACAAATCAAATGAATTTGACAAGGAACCTTTGAAGACTAGAGCATTCTATCAAAAATCTGCGTTCAGTCAACAAATAAATTGTGGAGGAAAGATCAATCCAACATTCTTTCCCGATGAGTGCATCACTTACAACATCCCCCGATTTGGAACAAAACATTGAAGAAGAGTTCATTCCTTTTATCACAAAAAGCTTCTACTAGATGCCTGTTGTTACTCGCTCTCAACAAAACAAACAAAGCGAAATGCAATCAGAATCCAACATGAATCAGAGATTATCAAATCCTTTCGAGCATCCAAATCTAGAGGACGTCGAAATTTCTGAAGAACTTCTTCAAGAATGTCAAGAAAGTGCTTCATTTCAAAAACTTGTGGAAAGACTCGTGGAAAATGACAAAGAAAAATACCTACTCATGCTCACAAGCAAAGGGGTTAAACTTCCTGAAGACTTTGACACAGACATGTTTAGAACAAAATCTCAACATTACGAATATCAAGAATGACAACGCGAAGCATGTGACCCTGAGCAAGACATCCCTGAATAAAATACACCAGGACAAAACATCCCTGAGCAATACATCCCCGAGCAAAACATGTCGTTCCATACATCATTTCAACCTAGGATTAATGCAAGAGAAGAAACCTTCCCTCGACAAAATATTGCATCTTTGATTGCCCTTACTCAACAAATGCAAATGTTACAAAGACAAATGCAAGACATACAACAAGGGACAACAGTAAGGTATTCATTAAATGAAATTTGTCCTTATCCGTTTGACAAAAGATTGAACATGGTGTCCTTTCCTCCAAACTTAGACATTCCCAAATTTGACAAATATGATGGAAAAAGTGATCCCTGTGGTCATGTTCGAGAATTCTGCATGATGAGTCTTGAATTTGCTCATGATGATACCTATTTGATAAGGTTATTACCAAGAAGCTTGGGAGGACAAACAATGGAATGGTTATCCAAAATCACACCTCCTGTCAGATCATTTGATGAACTAGTCAACAAATTCATAACTCAATATTCCTATAACATTCAACATGCTATCACCATGTTAGATGTCTGTAACACCAAACAGAAAAATAATGAAACATTCATGGCATTCCTTCAATGTTGGCGGTGTATGGTTTCACGATATCCTCGAGATATCCTTGAAAAAGAGAAAATGGAAATCTTCATCGACAAATTGAATGGTGAGATGAGTTACAGGCTCAAACTCCAATGCATACCATCTTTCGCTAAATTAATTGAGAATGACATTCAAGTAGAAGAAGCATGTGTCAAGAAAGGCACGCTAAAATTCTTCAAAGAAGGAACAAGTTCATCAAATTACAATAACCATAACAACAACAACTTGGACAAATCCAGATTCTAGACCAGAAACAAAAACAATGGAAATGAAGGAGGCAATGAATCACATGATCCAAAATCTAAGCAACCCGTGCTCGCATTATCAGGAAATCCTCAAACTACAAAGAATCCCAAAAGTGCTAACCTAGACACTAACACTTACGCACCAAATACCAATCAAGGTCAACCCAACACCAACAACACCAACAACACCAACAATGCTCAAAACAATCACATAAATCAAGGACCTAATAACAATTTGCGAGGTAACACCAATAATTTCCAAAAACGTGTCTACACACCACTGGGACAATCACTGGAGTTAGCATTCAGAGAACTTCTGGCAAACAAAATTATCTCTTTACCAACAATCAGCAACTATGAACCACAAATCAAACCACCTTGGTGGAATGACTCACACTTTTGTGATTTTCATCACAACAAAGGTCATCAAACAAATGATTGCATGAGACTGAAAAACATTGTTCAAGACATGATTGATAGAGGTGATTTAACGGTGGATGGTCTCAAGACAAATAGTGACCATGGAGCCTTTAAGAATCCTCTTCCAAACTACAACAAGGATGGAGCTTAAACCTCAAATGATACACATGGAGCTCGTATCAATCACATATACAATAACACCATCAATCACATATCAGCTGAGGATAATCAAGTCAATGTTATCATAATCAAAGACAAGCGTGAACATGAATCCATCAACGTAACAACTAGAGCTCAAAAATATGTCTTAAAGGGACATACGTCGACAACAAACACCGTACCCAAAATTCAATATGATCTAGTCAGCCAACTATGCAAAACTCCTGCTCAAGTATCTATACTAGAGTTGTTGAAACTTTCGCCAAAACACAAAGATATATTAGAACAAGCACTATTAGAGATGGATGTACCTCAAGATCTAGATGCTGACAAATTCCAAGCCATGGTCGCTCATATGACAAGGCCTCATAATCTCACTTTTTCTAAGCACGATAATATCTCATTGAGTCATCCACATAATACTCCTCTCCATATTGAAGTCATAGTCTATAAACACCGAGTAAAACGAGTATTAATAGATGGAGGAGCTGGACTTAATATATGTACCTTAAAACTTATCTGTGCATTAGGCTTCTCAGAGGAGTCTATTGATCCACGCAAAAAGATTACTATAAAGGCATATGATGATGAGGAAAGATCTTCTAAAGGAACAGTGGTGTTGCCGATTCAAGTCGGACTGATACAAAGAGATACTATGTGCCAGATCTTAGACATAGACCTCACATACAATATCTTAGTAGGTCGACCCTGGATACATGAAATGCAAGCAGTGCCTTCTATGTATCACTAGTGTGTACAATTCCCCTATAATGGGCAGGAGGTTTCTATATCTGTTGATCACAATCCATTTCAACATTGTAATGCAATGGGGGCAGCCCAGGACAATTTGGTTCCACATAATAGAGAGAAACAAAATTCCTCAGCACCAGATCTTCAACAAGAGAAGTCTAAATCATTACCTAGAGATTTCAAGCAGAAAATGAAAATCAAAGAATAAGGCATGTGGGAATACTCTTTGGAATCCAGGTGCTTAACTAACTTACCCACATCACCTAGATCTCATGGATTACCTACAATATCAACGCATCAAGCAACTCAGCCCATCACCAAGTTCGATGGCACATTCATTCAACTAGGCACTTTAGCACATGAATCCGAGGAAAAGGATATCCTGAGTTGGCTATACAAAGATGAGGAAGAAGACAGAGAAACTACTATGGAAGTAGCTATACCCACACACCTATATGGAAAAGGCTACTTAATCATGCAACAAATGGGATACAATGGCAAAGGACCTATTGGTAAGCGTCAGGAAGGTGTCACAGAACCATTGGATCCTCCTTCACAATTCAGTAAAGACAAAAAGGGATTGGGCTTTGAACTCACTCTACTACCAAAGAAGGTACCACACAAATATCAAAAACCTTAGTGGAAAGTGTAGATGTATAAAAATGACCATATTCCTAAATGAATATTTTATGTTCATTTCTCTATTTGATTAAATCCAATTTAATTAAATTATCCACATTCTTCTATTTTATTAAGTAAATTACTCAATTTATTTAAATAAAATTCACTATACCCATTTAATGAATAAATCATTTTATTCAATTAAACCCCCCTATCCACTTTTAATTAAATTCAAATTTAATTAAATAGTTATCCCAAATTGAATAAATCTATTTTATTTAATTTCTCCAAATTACAACCAAATTGAATTAAATCATTTAAATCAATTAAATCCTATTATCCCTCCATCCACTTGCAAAATCCCAAACCCCTTTCTAATCCCTTCTAGAATCTTCTAATCACTTATAATTAATCTAACCCCTCCTCTAAACTTTGTCACATTCCTAAGCAAGAGGAGGTCACTTCTCAAACCCTCAAAGTCTTTGATAACCATTAAAGGTTTTCAACCTTCAACCACCAAAATCCTCAAAGTCTTTGAAAACCATTGAAGGCTTCCAACCTTCAACCACTTAATTCCCAAAGTCTCCAATAACCATTAATGGTTAACTCAAACCCTCCTACATGGTTAAAACATTTGTTTTGACTCAACCTCTATCTAACCCAAGGGTCTCATCAGGGCTTTAATGCTTTGACCATGATTATCTCTTAATCATTTGCACAAAGGTTTATCCTTGGATTAACTCTTAATCCAGTGGGTAAGCCTAACTGAGACTTGACCCTTAGCCTTTAGATAACCATGAGGTCTTCTCAGGCCTTTAATGCCTCCAACCCCTTCTCTCAACCCAACCCTATGTTGACACTTGTCACCATTTCATTGGTGCCAATTGTGCACATAGATCCCCAACTTTCAAACTCAACCCTTGATTAAACCATTCAATCTTGACCATCCATTGCCCTGTTTATGCTATAAATAGAGCTTTCCTTCCTCCATTCTACACAATCATCTTTCAAATTTGAAGCATTACACTTATGCTCAAATTCTTTTAAGCTTTCTCATTTCATATATGCTCCTCATTTAGCCTCTTTTAGATCAGGAATTAGACTAATATGCATGTTTAGAATAATTTCTTTATCATTTTAGCTCAATCATAGATTAAATATAGTATGCTAGGATAATATTCATACTAATCTTGTCATCTTATCATTTAGTTTATTGCATTTCTAAGATCATACATAGTTTAACACATCTCATCCTAAAACTATCAGTGCATCCCTCGTTCTTACATTTGCCATCCCTAAACCATTTTGCTCAGTGATCTGAGAGCAAAAACGTTGGTTTAAGGGACATTGTGAGATAGAGAACCATGAGACCCACCTTGGGAAGTTGAGTAATACTTTGTTACTCCATAGCTTGCATCAAGAAGTCCTGTGTGTGTGTGTGGACTAGTATTTAACTAAATTTTCACATATTAAGTTGTATTCGCCCACTTTTCTCGCATACATTTCTGGCACCCACCGTGGGGCTCGACCTCAAATAACAAATCGGTTTTTGAAATTAATCATTTTTGCAGGTCTACGGGAAACAAGAATCAGCGCGTGGGAAACATTCCCTAACGCATCCAAATAACAGTCTAGCGCATCCCGCTCACTGTTTAGCATGTGAGGGCTATAATTTAGTGCGTAAAGACCATCATTTAACGCATAACCCCACTGATATATTTCCTGTAGGTCTTGACGCAGGCGAAACACAGAGTAGCGCATTCAATAACTAGAATAGCACATACGATTCATAGTTCAGCGCTTATAAACCATCATCCAGCGCGTGTATTTCAAATGTTAGCGCATCATATTTCAAATTTCCTGCAGGACTCAGGGTCGGAAAGAGAAAAAGACAGAACAATGCTTCCAACACACAAAGTAGCGCATTCAGAGAACAGAGTAGCGCGTTGATCATTAGTTTTAGCGCATCTAACATATATTGTAGCACATATAGTCTGTTCTGTAGCGCATCGCAGACAGAGAAAAAAAAAAAAAACTTTATTGTAACCAAACTGAAATTTTAGACTTGTAGAAGTCCCCCAAATCATCTGACATTTTCCTTTTTGTTTGCAGGACTCTAACAAATTTCTTACAGGTGGAGCGGGCCACTTTATTTAAAAAAAAAAACAAAAAAAAATGATTTCTTTTGTTGACCGCAAAATCGAAAATTTGCTTTGTTGACAATTTCTTTTTATAGATCAGAAAATCATTCTTTTAAGGTAAAATGAACACCATGTTTTTGTGGAGCAACATCTCCACATAGAATTTAGCAAATCACTGATTTGAAAGGTTAAAATAAAATTGACTGCTTTGTCTCGAAAGTGGAAGGAATATGCTCTCCCCTTAACTGGGTGATCAAAAATCCAGACCACTCTTACAGTTTTCAGTAATTCAAGCATTAAAACCTTTAGCAGGCCTGCCTTCCTGAGGAGTTGCAATCAACTCTTAAAGCCATTTATGACCGGTGTGAAGGGAACGACCTAAGTGGGGAACGACTTTGACGCCAAGAATTCCAACCCACTATAATCAATTTTGGAAAGTGACGAAAGTCCTTTTCAATGGTTGCGCGCAGTGATTAGCCTTCCCCCAGTATCCTTGAGATACGTAAAGCCTTTGTTCTAAAGGTTGGGAAGCCTCCTGAGGGAGTTTATCACTGACGGCCGAACGGGAAGCCTAATTACGAACCATAGAAATAGAAACTTTGAGCCGAGTCAGTAACCAGACATTTATAACATCATAGTGCAAGGGTGGGGAAGAATCTGCCCCCAAGATTACTCACCATATATCTCCCAAGATAACTACTCAACTGTGAAGCAATTCACTTTGGGTTAATTTCTAGCAAAAGACAAAAAAATAGGCACCCTCTAGGGGGTGACACGACTGTTTGAGCTGACAGAGTATCGAGACTAGTGGGCTATGATGTTATTTATGACCCTTGACTAAAGAGTCTTTCTGAAGTGTTTTACTTGTATCCAAACCTGTTAAAACATTGGGGATTTGAACACATCCTCGCAAGGACATACACTTTTTGTTAGATTAGGCAAAATGGTTGTACTTTTGGTGCTGTGCTTGCATTTATTATTTCAGAAAATCATCCATCAAGCTTGAAAAATCCACAAAGACTTTCAAAAATCAACAAAAAACCGAACCAAAGGAAAAATCAGTGCAGTCTAGCGCATAAGAGCAATCTCTTAGCGCGTGGAACACTTCTGTTAGCGCATTAAAACCTAAAACCAGCGCGTTAGCCCAAAACAGTAGCGTTTTCATCTTAAGGCAAAACAATGCAAAGTCCTTTAGCGCATCCAAACAACAGTCTAGCGCGTGGAAGCAACATCTCAGCGCGTAGGAACCAAGAATTAGCGCATACAGTCTAAAATTTAGCGCGTGACAGGCCCAGTATAGCACGTAGCTTTTCCAAAACAATTTTCAACAGTCTAAATTTTAGCGCGTGGAAGAAACAGCTTAGCGCTTGGAAACCAAATTTTAGCGCATAAAGTCAAAAAATCAGCACGTTGATGACCCAGGATAGCGCATAACTTTTACACCTGTTAAACAACAATTTTCAATGAATCCAAACTTTAGCGCGTGTCTAGGGGCAGCTTAGCGCGTGTGCTTACTCTTTTAGCGCATCGAGTAAATTAAGTAGCGCATGTAGACTCTGGTCTAGCGTGTGATCCAAGGCTGAAAAACAAAGAGCAAAACCGAGAATTTTTTTGAAATTTTCAAAAATCTTTTAGAAGCCTTTTTCATCAGACATCAGTTTTCATCAAAACAGCGTGACAAAAACAGACCATTAAAAACTTTTCTCGAGCTAAATTTGTGTCAAACAAAGTTGTCAGAATCCAAAACAAATCGCACAATAGAGGATGTCTCTCCTATCATAATCCGAAAAATTTTCATCATCAGTGTCATCAGAATCCTTTACCATCTTACGGATTTTTATCTCAAAACACTTGTTTAGAATTTTCAAATTGTCAAATCCAGTTTCCAGATCGGGAAGCTTTTATCCATATCATTTGACACGCTTTGTCGTGAAGGGACATCTAAACCTTCACTCTGATAAAGTAAGATTTGAAATTTTCAAAAACAAAAATCAACTGAATCCAAACAAATCAAAGGAAACCATTGATCACTCATGCATGACTAATCCCCTTATTCTGAGAAGAAAGAACCTCTATCGTAACATCATGTTGAAGAAACAACAACCTAGTTTTTCCAAATTCATCAAGAGAAATAAGTTTTTATACATTAATCGTCAACTCTTCAAATCTCATCGGGTATTCCTTCATCACGTCGAAAAGTATATCCAAAACAAATCTAGCGAATTTGACAAAGAACCCTTGAAGACAAGAGCATACTGTCAAAAGTCTGCTTTCAATCAAACTATAAACCGTGGCAGAAAGATCAATCCAGCATTCTTACCCGACGAGTGCATCACATATAACACATCTCGACCAGAACCACCAACCCCCGAGCAACACATCGAAGAGGATTTTGTTCCTTTCATCACAAAAAGTTTCTACTAAAATGCCTGTCACTCGCTCTCAATGAGACAAACAAAGCGAGACACACGCAGAATCAAGTATGAATCGAAGATTATCAAATCCTTTTGAAGTTCCACTCATAGAAGAGACTGAAATTACTGAAGCACTTCTTCGGGAATGTCAAGAAAACCCTTCATTCCAAAAGCTTGTAGAAAAGCTCATGGAAAATGACAAAGAAAAGTATCTGCTCATGCTCACAAGTAAAGGCGTTAAACTTCCTGAAGATTTCGACGCAAACATTTTTCAAACTGGGTCTCGACAATATACATATCAAGAACAACAAAGAGAAGAAGACACTCACATACCTGAACAACATATTCCAGAACAACACATACTAGAAATGCGTGTACCTGAGCTCGAAACTCGAGAACAAAACATATCGTTTACCACACCTTTTCAGCTAAGAACAAATACAAGGGAAGAACTCTTCCCTCAGCAAGATAATGCGCCTTTGATTACTCTTACCCAACAAATGCAAATGTTACAAAGACAGATACAAGATATGCAACAAGGGACAACAGTACGATACTCTTTAAACGAAATCTGTCCTTATCCATTTGACAGAAGATTGAACATGGTGCCTTTTCCTCCAAACTCGGATGTTCCCAAATTTGATAAATACAATGGGAAAAGTGATCCCCGGGATCATGTTCGAGAATTTTGCACACTAAGCCTTGAATTTGCTCATAATGACACCTATTTGATGAGGTTATTCCCCAGAAGCTTGGGAGGGCAAACCATGGAATGGTTATCCAAAATTTTGCCACCTGTTAGATCATTTGATGAATTGGTTAACAAATTCATCACCCACTATTCCTACAACATCCAACATGCCATAACCATGCTAGATGTTTGCAACACCAAACAAAAGAACAATGAAACATTCATGGCATTCCTTCAACGCTGGCGACGCATGGTATCTAGATATCCTCGAGATATTCCTGAAAAGGAGAAAATGGAAATATTCATCGATAACTTGAACGATGAAATGAGTTACAGACTAAAACTTCAATGCATACCATCTTTCGCTAAATTGATTGAAAATGGCATTCAAGTAGAGGAAGCATGTGTCAAAAAGGGAACACTCAAATTCTACAAGGAAGGAACAAACTCATCAAACTACAATAATCAGAACAACACCAACCTTGACAAATCTCGATTTTGGACTCGAAACAAAAATGAAGGTAATAACGAATCATCTGATCCCAAATCTAAGCAACTAGTGCTTGCATTATCTGGAAATCCTCAAAATCCGAAAAATCCTAAAAATGATACTCCTAGTGCTAACACATATTCACCAAACAATGATCAAGGACAACTCAACACGAACCACACCAACGATTCTCAAAGCAAAAACATGAATCCAAGACCTAACAACAATTCACGCAACAACATGAACAATTTCCAAAAACGTATCTTCACACCACTGGGACAATCATTAGAATCCGCATTCAGAGAACTTTTGGCAAACAAGATTCTTTCGTTGCCTCCAATCACCAACTATGAGCCCCCAATCAAACCACCTTGGTGGAATGATTTGCACTATTGTGATTTCCATCGCAATCATAGAACAAACGAGTGCATGAGATTGAAACACATAGTACAAGACATGATTGATCGAGGTGACTTAACAGTCGATGGTCTCAAAACAAATGGTGATCACGGAGCCTTCAAAAATCCTCTTCCAAATTACAACAAAGAAGGAGCATCAACTTCAGATGATACACGTGGAGCTCGTATTAATCACATCTACAATAACACCATCAACCACATATCCGTTGAAGATCATCAAGTCAATGTTATCACCATTCGAGATCGGCATGATCATGAATCCGTCAATGTCACAACCCGAACTCAGAAATATGTCTTAAAGGGACATAATGCACCTGCAACTGCCACACCAAAAATCCAATATGACTTGGTTAGCCAATTATGCAAAACTCCCGCTCAGATATCTATCATGGAATTATTGAAACTATCACCCAAGCACAAAGACATATTGGAGCAAGCGCTATTGGAAACAAATGTACCTCAAAATCTGGATACAGATAGATTTCAAGCCATGGTTGCCCATATAACAGGACCTCATAACCTCACCTTCTCAGAGCATGATAATACTTCCTTGAGCCATCCACATAATACTCCTCTCCATATTGAAGTCATTGTTTGCAAACACCGAGTAAAAAGAGTCTTAATAGATGGAGGAGCCGGACTTAATATATGTACTTTAAAGCTTATCCGTGCATTAGGCTTCTCAGAAGAATCTATTGATCCTTGCAAAAAGATCACCATCAAAGCATATGATGATGAGAAAAGATCCTCTAAAGGAACAGTAATATTACCTATTCAAGTAGGACCAATACAAAAGGATACTATATGTCAGGTCTTAGATATTGATCTCACTTACAATATATTGTTAGGATGACCCTGGATACATGAAATGCAAGCAGTACCTTCTACATATCACCAGTGTGTCAAGTTTCCTTATGATGGACAAGAAATCTCCATATCAACTGATCACAATGCATTTCAACATTGCAACGCGATGGGGGCAGTCCAAGACAGTTTGGTTCCTCATAATAGAGAAAAGCAGCGATCCTTGACATCAGATCCACCAACAGCAAAATCGAACTCCTTATGGGGAGACTTCAAGCAGAAAATGCAAATCACAGACCAAGGCATGGGAGAATACTCTTTGGAGCCTTTATGTTTGGCCAAATTGCCAACATCACCTAGATCACATGGTTTACCTACTACATCAACACAACTGGCTACTCAGCCCATCACCAAATTTGATGGTACCTTCATCCAATTGGGTACTCTAGCACATGAATCAGAGGACAAGGACGTTCTTAGCTGGTTATACAAAAATGAAGAAGAAAATCATAGAGCAGCCGCTGTGGACATTGTTCTACCAACACACCTGTATGGAAAAGGCTACTTAATCATGAAGCAAATGGGATATGGCGGTAAAGGACCTATTGGGAAATGCAAGGAAGGAGTCATGGAACCTATAGATCTTCCTTCACAACATAGTAGAAACAAAGCAGGATTGGGTTCTAAACTCACATTCCTATTGAAACGACCGACACACACAACTACAAAACCTCAATGGAAGGAAAAGAAAAAGTACAAAGAAGAATCCTGGCAGGAAGCACTTTTTGAATCAACCGAAACAATCTGCAAGACACAGGAACGTCAAGATCAGAAGTTACATCAGGAAAAGCTTCTAAGTCATAAGAAGGCCCTATCTGCAGCAGTAGCTCATATCCAATCACCAATATCTCAAGAACAAATCATGACATCTCCAAATACCATTATTCCTCCACGAGGAAGCACAGTCTATGAACAAATCCAGCAAGTAGAGGACGGATCTGATACAGAATCTACAAAAACCATCAAAATGGTATCAATCATCAAAGATTTGTTTTCACCATACAACACACCTGTTTGCAGCACAGATAGAATCTGGGATGATGCCTATGAGATAGATTCCAATGAATATGAATGGGGTACCTGCTCCAATGCTACTACCGATATTCTCGATGATACTGATTCTATATCCCTTTCTCAAGAAGAACATAACGCAGAAGATAGACCTCTTGAATTTGGACCACAAAATATCTATGACGCCCAGGAAAGCGAACAGAAACATTATGAACAAGTCTATGTGGAGAATGATACCATCAAGGACCTCGACGAAATCCTGGACTTCTTTAAAACCAAAACCCATCACGATGAAAACTCTATCCTAACACTTACAGTAGCAGAGCTTGATCTGCCCAACGATTCCTGACCACTTGTCTTTCCTGACCTCATCAATTGGGATGAACCTGAAACACATGATATACCAATTTTCCCAGATGATGCATCTATTATCCATTACTTATGTACCGTAAATCCTGAAACAGGCTCTACCAGTGAACAAAATAACGATATCTGTCAATCAGGGAGTGCCAAGTCTCTTAGTCGCAAAAATGAACCAAATAAAGAATCTAATGCTGAAAACCAGTCAATGGCAGCTCTAGATCATAAAAAAGTAAAAATAAAGGACGCATCGGAGGGTGAAAACCTTTTTAAGGCATCTAACGATGGGAGACTTGACACTCTTCCTGAGCACTTTCATGAGCGATCACCCATTTTGATTGAGTCCACTCAATCAATCAACATTGGTACTACAGAAGCAACCAGAAACATACACCTTGCAGAATCTCTGACAGAGGAAGAAAGATCGACATTCATCATCTTCTTTAAAGCACAGCAAATTAACTTTGCTTGGTCATATGCTGATATGCCCGGAGTGGATCCACACTTAATCATGCATCACTTGTCCATTTCTATAGGCGTTAAGGCAGTCAAGCAAAAGCTATGCAAGATGAATCTACAGGTGGCACTCATGGTCAAAACTGAACTAAAGAAATTATTAGATGTCGGATTCATTCGACCCATTGACTATGCAGAGTGGATTTCCAACATTGTTCTAGTATCAAAACCAGATGGTAGTATCAGAATATATACTGACTTCAGAGACGTCAACAAAGCTTGTCCAAAAGATGACTTTCCTCTGCCAAGTATCGACATAATTGTAGATCTCACAGTAGGCCATGCAATGCTCTCATTAATGGATAGTTTCTCAGGCTACAATCAAATCAAAATAGCTTTAGAAGATCAAGATAAAACAGCGTTCACCTATCCTTGGGGAACATATTGTTGGAATGTTATGCCCTTTGGCTTAAAGAATGCAGGGGCCACTTATCAAAGAGCAATGACCACAATATTCCATGACATGATGCACACATTTATGGAAGACTATGTGGATGATTTACTAGCCAAATCTTTCACTAGAGCTGAACATCTTGACATCCTAGCAAAAAAATTTAATCGATTGGAGAAATTCCAAGTCAGGCTTAACCCTAAGAAGTGTGTCTTCGGGGTTACATCAGGCAAGTTACTAGGCTACATAGTCTCAGCTAAAGGTATTGAAGTAGATCCAGCAAAGGTACAAGCCATTATGGACATGCCACCACCATAGAATATCAGTCAACTCAGATCTCTACAAGGACGACTTCAATCAATCAGACGATTCATCGCTCAGCTAGCAGATAAAAGTCTACCATTTAACCATTTGCTACACAAAAATGTACCATTCAAATGGGAGGCTAAGTGTGCAGAATCTTTTTACCAAATCAAACAGTACCTGATGAATCCACCAGTTTTGGTACCACCAGTCGCAGGAAAGCCTCTTATTTTATATATTTCAACAACAGATATTTCACTGGGGGCACTATTGGCACAAGAAGATCAACAAGGAAAGGAACGTGCCATATACTACATCAGTAGGACATTGAATGGCTATGAGCTCAACTATACGTTCATTGAAAAGGCTTGCCTAACAGTGGTTTTTGCATCTCAAAAATTCTGACATTACATGCTAGCACACACCATCAAGCTAGTAGCAAAAATTGATCCTCTCAAATATCTACTTAGCAAGGCCGCTCTTACAAGCCAATTGGCTAAATGGGTCATGATTCTCAATGAATTCGACATCCAATACACAGAAAGACGAGCTATCAAGGGACAAGCAATTGCAGATCAACTGGCTGAAGCACCGCTACCAGGCAAACACACCATGGAGATCGAATTTCCAGATAGGGATGTTCTTGCTCTTTCTACCAAACACTGGACCCTATACTTTGACGGATGCTATACACAACATGGTTTAGGGGCCGACATTCTATTCATCACTCCTGAAGGACACACTATGCCAAGATCATATAGGCTTATGTTTCCATGTACAAATAATGTGGCTGAATATGAAGCATTGGTCATAGGCATCAAAATGGCCGTCGAATGGAAAATCACAGAGTTAAAAGTCTATGGAGACTCACAACTGGTCATCAATCAAATCAATAACAACTATCAGACAAAGGACGACAAGCTACTACCCTACAAACGAATGGTGGATGACTTCAAACAGTATTTTGTGCACATCACCTTCGAGCAAATACCAAGGTTGAATAACAAAGTAGCCGATGCAATGGCTACAATCACTTCACTACTACAAATTCCAGAGCAACAGAGTCGTTATGAGTTCCTGGTAGAGCAACTGTTCTCCCCCGCCTATGACCACTCTGAATCCCATGTTATCTATGCCTTGACTGGTTTAGATTCTCCGTTATATGGACCAATATACGACTATCTCAAGCATAATATATTACCCATTGACCAATCCCATAACCAAAAACGTAACTTTATCCGACAAGATGCCCGTTATACCCTTACCGCTGATACTTTGTATCGTCGAGGTCTCGATGGTACTCTTCTGCGTTGCCTTGATCGTAATGATTCCGATTTGGCTTTACACGAGCTTCATGAAGGTATTTGTGGCACACATTCAAGTGGCACTACTCTTGCTAAAAAGCTTCTCAGGATGGGATACTATTGGCTTACAATGGAGAAAGACTCATATCACTTTGCCAAGAAATGTCCTAAATGCCAGGTCCATGGCAATCTAATACATGCACCAGCACAAGAACTGCAGCCGTTTACAACATCCTGGCCCTTTTGTCAGTGGGGACTGGACCTAGTTGGCAAAATTCATCCGTCATCTTCAAATGGACATAAGTTCATTATAACAGCAACAAAATACTTTACCAAATGGATAGAAGTAGTTCCCATGACCATAGTGACTGGGAAACAAATTGCCTCTTTTATCCTAAATTATCTGATTTGTAGATATGGTATTCCAAGTTCAATCATCACAGATAATGGACGACCCTTCAAGAATCAAGATGTCCAAGAACTATGTGAGAAATTCAAAATCCAGCATAGGTTCTCTACACCATACTACTCGCAGGGAAATGGTCAGGCTGAAGCATCTAACAAAATAATACTAAAAATCCTCAAGAAAACAGTGAATGATGCAGGCAAAGATTGGCACGTCCAACTTAATCCAGCACTTTGGGCATACCGAACCAACATCTGCACACCTACAGGAGCGACACCATACTCATTGGTATATGGATCAGAAGCCATTTTGCCCCTGGAGGTAGAGATCCCATCTCTCAGAGTCTCTTTGAAAGGCTTAATCCCAGATGAAGAGTATCGAGTTAACCGATTGCAAGAACTTGAACTATTAGATGAAAGATGCCAATATGCTTATACCCATCTCAAAGCATATCAACAATGCATGTGCAGAAGCTACAATCACAAGGTCATTCCCTGCAACTTCAAGGTTGGTGACCTAGTCCTCAAAGAAAATCCAAGAAATCAGCAAGATCGAGAAAAGAAAGGGAAATTTGAACCTAACTGGTTGGGTCCCTATGTCATCATATCAGTCTATGGATCAGGTGCTTATCAGCTAACAACTTCAGATGGAGATGTGCTCGACGACCCAACTAATAGCATTCATCTGAAGAAGTACTATACTTAAAGTAGCCTAATGCACGGAAAAAGCCAAAAACAAACAACAAAATCAAAAATCCAGAAAAAGCAAAAATACAAAGTACAATAAAAACAAATGGTGAAAACCTAGTAAACAGGCGCCCTTGTGAAAGAACGGCTTCTCTATCTATCTCCATGCCATTTTATCCATCAAAACACTATCGGCCATTGCTCGACACTTAGCATATATTCATTCAGGATATACTTAACATAGTCACTATCCTAGGTTATCCATCTATATCTATCCTCTTACCACATCCCACCATGGCTTGGTAATCATTGTACATGATCATATCAAGAGGCACACTCTGCTAGGGGCATTCAATGGTTCAAAAACTTGCAAACATTCCAAACATCACAAAATATCGCCAAAATCAGAAGCATGACATCCAACACACAACACTACGCTTCATCGCAAAAACCAAAACAAAAACAATTCACACAAATATCAAGGATGGATGATTTTCTGAAGTACTAGATGTTGTATTCTTGCATAAAGTCTTGACTAGTTTTGCATTTTGAACTTTTTGAATTATTGGATTCTCTTCCTTGTCTCACTACATGCTTCACAGCTAGAGGTCAAGAGGAGTTTCCAATATTTTCTTAGTCTTCTGTCTGGGAGGCGATCACTTGTACTGTGTGAATACATGCCTCGAGACGTGATACGTCGAATATCACTAAAGGCCTGATTCCACTTCACGCATATAAATGATCTAATCTTGTCTGTTTACGCAATGCGCACTCAGGTCATCCTGGTTCAATTATACCTTGACGCTTGTACTATCTTGCAAAATCAAATATCATGTAAATTTTACTCAGGTCATTATGGTTCAATTATACCATTATGCTTGTATAAATTTTCAATATATCCTAAACAAATCAATGCTCAATAATGATATTTACAAAGAAAGCAAACATATGGTTCTATCGGATGGCAAATACAGAATGAGGGATGCTCCAACAACAATTAGTTGCATATCATTTTAACATCATTACATATCATATTACATTCAGTTGCATATTAAAACATACATCTCATTTTCAAGATACATCTCACAGCATATAAATAGCATACATCCTGCATCATACATTACATCATGTATTTAAAGCATTACATCATCACATAAAATAAATGCATCCATATCAACACATCACATGATCAAAAATGGTGCCATATATATATATATATATATATCTCAAAACTGATCAAAATGTACAAAATGTGTCCAAACACTGTGTCCAGTACAAACGAATACAATGCTCAAAATATAACAGAGACCATGTCTCTCAAGTATGACTGTCTCGTGACGAAGATGGTCTCGCTCCAGATGCACCCGCCCCTGGATCTCCAGGAGGGTCCTGTCTCGCTGGCCCCATCACACCTCGGCTCTCAGAACGTGACCCAGTGGCTCAAGATCGGCTAGACCTCGACTAAGCAAAACTCTCAACCCGTCGATCCCTAGGTACCACCGCCTCATAATGCCACCTATAATACTCCGCCTACTATGCTCTCAGCGCTAACTCTCTCAAGGTGTCTCTCATGGGACCACCCGCCGCTGCTCTCTGCATGCTCGCCACCACCTCCTCCACTCATCCTCGCCGCTCTATCTCGGTATCTCGCTCAGTGGTCAACTGAGCAATCTGCCGCTGATAAGTCAAAATTTGTGCCTGCAGCTGCTGCAAAGTAATCTGTAAGGTCCAGATCTGAGCATCCTCCACATGTCCTGGGACCCGAACCCATAGTGGTACCTGTGCTGGAGGAACCCCTCCCACTCGACCTGTCCTCGGTATTGGAGGTGGGAGCACATCTGTCCTCCTCCTCTGAGCTGGTCGCATGGCCTCCTCTGCACCACCCACTGCAGCTAACACCTCCCCCACTCTCCCCTCTCCACTGGCTCCGATAGCCAATCCACCTCTCCCCCTGTCTATCCTCCCCTGTCTGGCTGCTCTATCCACTCCTCTCCTCCCTCTATCTCCCCGCCTCCCTCTGGCTCCTCCTCTCACTCCTCCTCCTCCTCCATCCTCCCCATCATCTCCATCATCTCCCCCATCTCCCTCCTCCTCATTAGAGTCAAATGCTGGCCTCATCTCCTCCGGATCTGAGGTCCTAGCCACCGCCCACGCCGCAAACAATTGGGCGAACTCGTCTGTCATCCCTGCATCCTGGATCTCTGGGGCATAGTCCCAGATCTGCCCGCCCAACCCCACAAACTCCTCCACTGCCACGACACTATCAATAGTCAGCCCCCAATCGACCACATCCTGCTGCCGCCGTGCATAAAGGCACGCTCCCTGTGGAATACCCTGCTGGCGCCCGAACTGTCTCAAAACTCGGGTCACCACGAACCGCTCAATGATGAATGGGGTCCTCCCAATCAGATATCTGGTCATAAATACAAAGGGCATCTCCAGCCCATCCTCTGTCCATACCTCATAGCCTGTATACGGTCTCCAGGTGACCATATCTATATCATCAAAAACCCTCCTCCAATGCTCTAGTTTGCCCAGCTTACACTGGACAACTAGACCTCTGTATCCATAGGCATATACTGCACCTACGGGCCTGTCCCTGTCTGCCAGTGGCCTCACTGCTAGAATGTGCTCCCAGCACCATACCTGTAACAAAGTCACGCCAACTGACAAACTACCGTAACCGAGGTATACTACCTCATGTAGACTCCTATATAAATGAGCCAGCATTGCTGACCCCCATGCAAACCTCCTGCCCTGCGTAACCATCTCCTCCAAAACCAATTCCCATCCCACCGAGAATCCCTTTGACCTACGATCAGGACAAAGGAATCCTCCAATGAATCCTGCCAGTACAGATGGCAGTGGTGCATAATCCAAATCCAAAAACTCCTGCCAGGGGATCTCATAACCACAAATAGTATCATCCTGAAAAATTTGGCATAGTGCCTCTGTGCCACCCTCCTCCGACTGCTCGTATGGTAGTAGTGCACCTACCACAGGAATGCACAGAATCCGGTAACAGTCCTTAGGTGTGACTGTCATCTCTCCAGTGGCAAAATGGAAGGTGTTCGTGTCGATGTGCCACCTCTCTGCCAAAGCTGTCAAAAGCCCCCGGTTCACAGTGAACCGAGGCATATCCAGAAGAGACGTCAATCCACATCTCTCAATAATGTCCAAATCGGCCTGCGACAACTGCGGTATCAATGTCCACGGTCTGGGGAATCTCTCCCTCGACTTTACCACACCCAATCACTCCTGTCAAACAAAACATATCCAATATCAGTTTCCACATCAAAACAAAGATATCAAAATCAAACTTACATCAACAAACATGAAACAATTTGCTCATCTACAATCAAAGTTCAAAATCCTATCATTTCATATCAACTTGTAAAACAACTCAAGTTCTCAAAAACCATATCAAAACTTGTAATACAACTCAAGTCTCCACAATCACATAAACTTGTAAAACAACTCAAGTTTCCCACCCATATTAGCTTGTAAAACAACTCAAGTTTCCAACCCATATCGGCTTGTAATACAACTTAGGCTTCACACACACTGAACTTGACACAGAACACGCAAATACATCATATTCTGATTAACACAACAGCTTGATATCTATACATAACTTGGAAAATCACAAATCAAAACAAGTTATACAAACACTCATGTTGGATAAATTCATTAAAACACGACAAGCAAACAAAACAAATTTTCAAATCGGCCAATTCTGCAAAAATTTTCAGATGCGCTAAAACAGATATTCAATGCGCTAAAACACCCCCGCACGCTAGGCTGTCTCTCCTACATGCTAATCTATCTATCCTATGTGCTAGACTGACTCTACATGCTAATCTTTTCTCCCCATGCGTCACCCAACCCACCCCATGCGCTAGACTCTTCCTATGCGCTAATCTACCCCTCCTAGGCGCCACCCGTTTAGCCCTATGCGCTAGGTTAGTCCTACACACTAAACCCCCTTCCCTATGCGAACCCCTGCGACTCCTATGCGCGAGGTCACCCCTAAGCACTAACCCGTTGACGCGATACGCTACCCAACACTTTCTATGGGCTATTCTACATGCACGCGCTAACCTAATAGTTTTATGCGCTATCCTATCTTTTTCGGACGCGACCCCTAAATTTGAACTCGATGCGCTACTTCACACTTCGTATGCGCTACGGTAGACCCTAGACGTGCTAAACCGTAAAACCCAAACTTTGAAATTCAAAAAATGACTAAAAATGGCAAAATAAAAAATCAAAAGAGGGTCAACAGTGTTGACTTACTGGTGGTCCACGCTCTGCAGGTCTCTGATACCTCCGAACGCGCTCGAATCGGTGTCTGTGATAGGGAATAGGCATTTTCTCTCCAGAGCAAATTTTATTTCTTCAAAGTCAACAAAGCACAAATGAGTCTAAATCAAGCCCTTTTCCCCTTTTATAAGAGGAAAATGAAATTAGGGTTAGCCAAATGGACCTGTAATATGGTCGCGGTCTCCACTATACCATAATATTTGTAACTTATCAGGAGATGAATCAATTTGCACACTTTTTACATGCACGAAATCATACACATCCTACGCAACTCCTCAAAAATTTTCAAACAAATTTTTTTTCAAAAATATTGATTCATCTCCCGAGGGGGCATCACCATCAAATATCGAATCTGGGCATCACACATCAAATCAAATCCGGGGCATGACTTACAAATCATAAGAGCGACACAAAAATTGCATTTGATCATAAATCATGATAAAGCATCATTTTCTTTGAAATAACATGTGCACACACGTCACTTCAAAGAGGGGCAAAATGTAGACGTATAAAAATGACCATATTCCTAAATGAATATTTTATGTTCATTTCTCTATTTGATTAAATCCAATTTAATTAAATTATCCACATTCTTCTATTTTATTAAGTAAATTACTCAATTTATTTAAATAAAATTCACTATACCCATTTAATGAATAAATCATTTTATTCAATTAAACCCCCCTATCCACTTTTAATTAAATTCAAATTTAATTAAATAGTTATCCCAAATTGAATAAATCTATTTTATTTAATTTCTCCAAATTACAACCAAATTGAATTAAATCATTTAAATCAATTAAATCCTATTATCCCTCCATCCACTTGCAAAATCCCAAACCCCTTTCTAATCCCTTCTAGAATCTTCTAATCACTTCTAATTAATCTAACCCCTCATCTAAACTTTGTCACATTCCTAAGCAAGAGGAGGTCACTTCTCAAACCCTCAAAGTCTTTGATAACCATTAAAGGTTTTCAACCTTCAACCACCAAAATCCTCAAAGTCTTTGAAAACCATTGAAAGCTTCCAACCTTCAACCACTTAATTCCCAAAGTCTCCAATAACCATTAATGGTTAACTCAAACCCTCCTACATGGTTAAAACATTTGTTTTGACTCAACCTCTATCTAACCCAAGGGTCTCATCAGGCCTTTAATGCTTTGACCATGATTATCTCTTAATCATTTGCACAAAGGTTTATCCTTGGATTAACTCTTAATCCAGTGGGTAAGCCTAACTTAGACTTGACCCTTAGCCTTTAGATAACCATGAGGTCTTCTCAGGCCTTTGATGCCTCCAACCCCTTCTCTCAACCCAACCCTATGTTGACACTTGTCACCATTTCATTGGTGCCAATTGTGCACATGGATCCCCAACTTTCAAACTCAAACCTTGATTAAACCATTCAATCTTGACCATCCATTGCCCTGTTTATGCTATAAATAGAGCTCTCCTTCCTCCATTCTACACAATCATCTTTCAAATTTGAAGCATTACACTTATGCTCAAATTCTTTTAAGCTTTCTCATTTCATATATGCTCCTCATTTAGCCTCTTTTAGATCAGGAATTAGACTAATATGCATGTTTAGAATAATTTCTTTATCATTTTAGCTCAATCATAGATTAAATATAGTATGCTAGGATAGTATTCATACTAATCTTGTCATCTTATCATTTAGTTTATTGCATTTCTAAGATCATACATAGTTTAACACATCTCATCCTAAAAACTATCAGTGCATCCCTCGTTCTTACATTTGCCATCCCTAAACCATTTTGCTCAGTGATCTGAGAGCAAAAATGTTGGTTTAAGGGACATTGTGAGATAGAGAACCATGAGACCCACCTTGGGAAGCTGAGTAATACTTTGTTACTCCATAGCTTGCATCAAGAAGTCCTGTGTGTGTGTGTGGACTAGTATTTAACTAAATTTTCACATATTAAGTTGTATTCGCCCACTTTTCCCGCATACAGAAAGCAAAGAAGAAGTACAAAGAAGAATCCTGGCAAGAAGCACTATTTGAGTCAGCAAAGACAATCCGTAAGGAACGTGAACATCAAGAAAGGAAGCAACATCATGGGGAGTCCATCATTCACAAGAAGACAACATCTGTAGAAGTCAATCATATTCAAGAACAAATACCAACAAAGTAGTATCATCTCCTGATAACATCATTCCTCCCCAAGGAGGGATAGTATATGAACAAATAAAAAAGGTAGAAGCGGGATCTGACACAAAATCAGAGAAAACTATCAAACTTGTCTCAATCATCAAAGACCTATTCTCACCACATAACATACTAGTTCACAACACTAATAGAATCTAGGATGATACCTCTGAGACTGATTCCAATGAATATGAATGGGGTAGTTGTTCTAATAATACTAATGATGTTGCTGAAAATAACAGTCATACACCCATTTCTCAAGAAGCACACAACATAGAATATAGAACCCTTGAATTTGGTCCACAAAATATCTATGATGCCAAGGAAAATGAGTAGCGTCATTATGAACAAGTCTATACGGAAGATGATACTATCGAAGACCTCGACGGAATCCTTGACTTCTTTAAAACCCAAACCAATCACGATGAAACCTCCATCCTGACACTTATAGCAACAAAACTTGATTCACCAAATGATTCCTTACCACTTGTCTTTCCGGACCTCATAGACTAGGACAAACCCAAAATTCATGATATACCAATTTTCCTGAATGATGAATCCATCATCCATTACTTATGTGTCGTTAACCCCGAAACAGACTTTACTAGTCAACAAAGTAACGATGTCTACAACCAAGGGAGTGCCAAGTCTCTCAGTCGCAAAAATAAACCAAATAAGGGATTTATTGCTGAAAACCAGTCAATGGGAGCTATGGATCACAAAAAAGTAAAAATAAAGGACGCATCCAAGGGTGAAAACCTTTTTAAGGCACCTAAAGATGGGAGACTTGACACTCTTCCTGAACATTATCATGAGCGATCACCCATATTGATTGATCCCACTCAATCAATCAACATTGGTACTATAGAAGCAACCAAAAACATACACCTGGTAGACTCTCTAACAGAGGAAGAAAGATCAGAATTTATAAAAAAATTTAAAGAAAAGCAAATCAACTTTGCTTGGTCATATGCAGATATGCCCGGAATTGATCCACAATTAATCATGCATCACTTGTCCATTACTCCAGGAGCTAAGCCAGTTAAGCAAAAACTGTGAAAGATGAATCCACATGTGGCACTCATGGTCAAAGCTGAACTAAAGAAACTATTAGATGTCAGATTTATCCGACCCATCGACTATGCAGAATGGATTTCCAACATTGTACTAGTATCAAAACCAGACGACAGTATTAGAATATGTACTAACTTCAGATATGTCAACAAAGCCTATCCAAAGGATGACTTTCCTTTGTCCAATATTGACATAATTGTAGACCTCACAACAAGCCATGCAATGCTCTCACTAATGGATGGTTTTTCAGGCTATAATCAAATAAAGATAGCCCCAGAAAATCAAGATAGAACAACGTTTACCTGTCCTTGGGGAATGTACTGTTGGAATGTTATGCCTTTTGGCTTAAAGAATGCAGGAGCTACTTATCAATGAGCAATGCCAACAATCTTTCATGACATGATGGATATCTTCATGGAAGACTATGTGGATGATTTAGTAGCTAAATCCTTCACCAGAGCCGAACACCTTAGCATCTTAGAAAATATTTTTGATCGATTGGAGAAATTCCAAGTTAGGCTCAACCCTAAGAAGTGTGTCTTCGGGGTTACATCAGGTAAGTTACTAGGATACATAGTTTCAGCTAAGGGTATTGAAGTGGATCCCGCGAAGGTACAAGCCATTATGGAGATGCCACCACCAAAGAATATCAGTCAGCTCAGATCTCTACAAGGACGACTCCAATTAGTCAGGTGATTCATCGCTCAAATATTAGATAAAAGTCTCCCGTTTAATCATTTGATACATAAGAATGTACCATTCAGATGGGAAACCAAATGTGCAGAATCTTTCTATAAAATCAAACAGTACCTAATGAGCCCACCAGTCCTAGTACCACCAATATTAGGAAAGCCACTCATTCTATACATTTCAACAATAGATATATCACTGGGGGCGCTGTTAGCACAAGAAGATCAACAAGGCAAGGAATGAGCTATATACTACATCAGCAGGACATTGAACAGATATGAATTAAACTATACATTCATTTAGAAGGCTTGTCTAACAGTAGTATTTACCTCTCAAAAATTCTAACATTATATGCTAACACACATAATTAAGCTAGTTGCAAAAATTGATCCTCTCAAATATCTACTCAGCAAGGTAGCTCTTACAGGCCTATTGACTAGATGGGTCATGATTTTCAGTGAATTTGATATCCACTACACAGAATGAAGAGCTATCAAAGGGCAAGCAATTGCAGATCAGCTGGCTGAAGCACCACTACCTAGACAACAAACTATGGAGATTGAATTTTCGGACAGGGACGTTTGTGCTATTTCTACCAAACAATGGACCTTGTAGTTTGATGGATCCTACACACAACATGGCTCCGACACTAGAATTTTGTTCATCACTCCTGATAGACACACTATACCAAGATCATATAGACTTATGTTCCCATGCACAAATAATATGGCTGAATATGCGGCGTTGGTTATAGGCATCAAAATGGTCGTAGAATGGAAAATCACAAAGTTAAAGGTCTACGGAGACTCACAACTAGTCGTCAATCAAATCAACAACGACTATCAGACAAAGGATGACAAGCTGCTACCCTACAAGCGAATGGTGGATGACTTCAAACAATATTTTGTACACATCACCTTTGAACAAATACCAAGGTTGAACAACAAAGTGACCGATGCAATGGCTACTATCGCTTCATTACTACAAATTCCAGAGCCACAGAGTCGTTACGAGTTTCTGGTAGAGTAACTGTTCTCCCCAACCTATGACCACTCTGAATCCCATGTTATCTATGCCTTGACTGGTTCAGATTCTCCTTTATATGGGCCTATATATGATTATCTTAAAGACAACATCTTACCCATTGACCTATCCTGAAACCAAAAACGTAACTTTATCCGACAAGCCGCCCGTTTTACCCTTACTGCTGATACTTTGTACCGACGAGGTCTAGATGGTACTCTTCTTCGTTGCCTTGATTGTAATGAGTCTGACTCCGCTTTACACGAGCTTCACGAAGGTATCTGTGGCACACATTCAAGTGGGACTACTCTTGCTAAAAAGCTTCTAAGAATGGGATATTACTTGTCGATAATGGAAAAAGACTCTTATCACTTTGCAAAGAAGTGTCCTAAATGCTAGATCCATGGCAATCTTATTCATGCACCAACACAGGAACTGTAACCATTCACAACATCCTGGCCCTTTTGTCAGTGGGGACTAGACTTGGCAAAATTCATCCTTCATCTTCAAATGGACACAAGTTCATTATAACTGCAACAGAATACTTTACCAAGTGGATAGAAGCAGTCCCCATGACCACAGTGATTGGGAAACAAATTGCCTCTTTTATCCTTAACTATCTGATCTACAGATATGGTATTTTGAGTTCCATCATCATCGATAATGGATGACCTTTCAAAAACCAAGATGTCCAAGAACTATGTGAAAAATTCAGAATACAACATCGTTTCTCTACACCTTATTACCCGCAGGGGAATGGTCAAGTAGAAGCATCCAACAAGACAATATTGAAAATTCTAAAGAAAACAGTGAATGATGCAAGCAAAGATTGACATATACAACTCAATCTAGCACTTTGGCCTACAGAACTAGCATCCGCACACCTACAGGAGCTACATCCTATTCATTGGTATATGGATCGGAAGCAATTTTACCCTTGGAGGTAGAAATTCCATCTCTCATAGTCTCTTTGAAAGGCTTAATCCCAGATGAAGAGTATTGAGTTAACCGACTGCAAGAGCTTGAGCTTTTAGATGAAAGACATCAACGTGCCTACACTCATCTCAAAGCATATCAGCAACGTATGTGCAAGAGCTACAACCACAAGGTCATTCCCAGAATTTTTAAAGTTGGTGACCTAGTCCTCAAAGAAAATCCTAGAAATCAGCAAGATCGAGAAAAGAAAGGGAAGTTTGAACCTAACTGGCTGGGTCCCTATGTCATCATATCAGCCTATGGATCAGGTGCATATCAGCTAACAACTTTAGAAGGAGATGTGCTCGACGAACCAACTAATAACATCCATCTGAAGAAATACTACACTTGAGTGGTCTAATACACGAAAAAATATAAAAAATCAGAAATCAAGAAAAAAGCAAATAAAAAGGTACAAATAAAAGCAACTGGTGAAAACCTGGCAACATGTGCTATTGTGAGAGGAAAACTCCTCTATCTATATCCATATCATTATATCCATAGTAAAGAACTATCGGCCATCGCCTAACAGTTTTATCACAAATATCCATTCAGAACATACTTAGCGTAGTCACTATCTTGGTTTATCCCTATATCTTTTCACCACATCTCACCATGGCTTAGGTAATCACTGTACATATTCACATCGAGAGGTACACTTAGCTAGGGGCAATACTCATCAAAAATTGCAATACGTTCAAGCCATCAAAACTTGTAGCAAACTTAGAACATCATATCCAGCAAAACACTCACACAATCGCAAAGCAAAACATTGATCGCTTAGCATGATTCACAAAATACGATGGATGATTTTTTGAAATATCAAATGTTGCATCTTGCATAAAGTTTTTACTATTTTTGCACTTGAACTTTTTGAATTATTGGATACTCTACATTTTCTCCTCAATGCTTCCAAGCTAGAGAACTTCAGGGGGACTCCAATATTTTCTTAGTTTTCTGTCTGTGAGGTGATCATCTGTACTGTGCAAATACTTGTCTCAAGACATGATTCACCATATCACTGAAGACATGATTCCACTTTACGCATACAAATGGTTTAATCTTGTCTATTTATACACAATCCGCACTTAGGTCGTCTTGGTTCAATTATACCTTGATGCTTGTGCTATTTTGCAAAATCAAACATCATGTAAATTTTTCTTATGTCATTATGGTTCAATTATACCATTATGCTTGTATAAATTTTCAACATATCCCAAAACAAATCAATGCTCAATGATGACACATACAAAGAAAGCAAACAACATGTGGCTATACAAGGATGAAAAATACAGAATGAGGATGCTCAAAATCAATTAGCTGCATATCATTTTACAATTAGCTGCATATCATTTTACAATTAGTTGCATATCATATCATACATCTCATTTTCAAGATACATCTCACTGCATATCATATCATACATCTCATTTTCAAGATACATCTCACAACATATCATATCATACATCTCATTTTCAAGATACATCTCATAGCATATCATATCATACATCTCATTTTCAAGATACATCTCATAGCATCATGCATTATCATATTATATTCATCAAATATTGCAACACATGCATCTATCTAAGCATTACATCCTCATAGAATAAACAAAAGCATATAGAACACATCATTCATAACACATCATATGAAGATCAAAGAAAATGGTGTCATATATATATATATATATCAAAAAATGATCAAATATACAAAATACATCATGTCTGTGCCAAGTACAAAGCAAAACAATGATCACAATACAATGGAGACAATGTCTCTCAAGTATGACTATCTCCTGAGGGCGACGGTCTCGCTGTAGATGTCCCAGCCCCTAGATCTCTAGGTGGATCATGTCTAGACGGCCCCGTCACGCCTTTGCTCTCTGTCCTCGACCCAGTCTCTCGGGATTGACTGGATCTCGACTATGTGAAACTCTACACTCAAGGCTCCCTGGGCACCGCATCCTCGTAATGTCTTCTGTAGTACTCTGCCTCCCAGACTCTCGAAGCCAGCTCTCTTAGGGTGCCTCTCATTGGGCCACCTGTCATCGCTCTCTCCAAAACCTCTGCTCGAGTATCTCGCTCTGTAGTTAGCTGTGTAATCTGATGCTATTGAGCCAACATTTGTGTCTGCAAATGCTCCACTGACAATTGTAGCAATCTAATCTATGCATCCTCCACATGTGTAGGAATCCGCACCTGCAGGGGTACCTGTGAAGGGATACTGCTTGTCCCTCTACCTGTCCTCGATGTTGGTGGAGGTAACACATCTGACCTCCTCCTCTGGGCTGGTCACCGCACATCCTCATAACCTCCCACCGCCGCTATCACCTCCTCAACTTGCTCCTCCTCCCTAGCTCTAATCGCCAAACCCCCTCTCCCTCTATCCACTGGCACCTGTTGCACAACTCTCTCTGCTCGTATTACCCTCACACCACCATCTCCACCCCTCTCTCCTCTCCTCCTCATCTCCAATCTACCACTATCTCCTCGCCAACCTCTACCACCACCTCTATCATCTCCTCCATCCCCTCCTCCTCCATCACCACCTCCCTCATGTACCTCCTCATTGTCATCAAACGCGGGAATCATCTCAGCTGGATCAGATATCCTAGCCATTACCCATGCTATGAAGAGTGTTGCAAACTCATCCGTCATCCCTGCATCAACTATCTCTGGGGCATAATCCCAAATTTGGCCGGCTCCATGAAAGAACTCCTCCACTTCCACTCCACTATCAATCGTTGGCCCCCAATCTCGGATATCATGTCTCCGGCGAGCATAAAAACATGCTCCCTGTGGCATCCCCTGCTATCGACCATACTGTCACAACACCCAGCTATGCAAAAACCTCTTTATAACAAAGGGTGTCTGCCCTATCAGATATCTGGTCATGAAGATATAGGCCATCTCCATCCCATCCTCTGCCCATACCTCACACCCTGTATATGGTCTCCAGACGACTGTATCAATGTCATCCACCACTCTCCTCCAATGCTCTAGTTTTCCCAGCTTACACTGGACAACTATCCCTCTATATCCATAGGCGTATGCACATCCAACAGGCCTATCTCTATCTACCAGTGGCCTTGCTACGGGGATATGCTCCCACGCCCATACCTGAGGCAATGTCACACCAGCTGATAAACTGTCGTAACCCAGGTACACTACCTCATGCAAATCCCTGTATAAATGGGCTAGCATAGCCGACCCCCATGCAAATCGGCGACCTTGCATCACCATATCCTCCAGCACCAATCCCCATCCCATTGACAGTCCCTTTGACCTACAGTCGGGACATAGAAACCCACCAATGAAACCTGCTAAGACTGCTGGCAGAGGAGCGTAATCCAAATCCAAAAATTCCTGCCAGGGGATCTCATACCCACAAATAGTGTCATCTTGAAAAATCTAGTGTAGTGCCTCAATCCCACCCTCCTCTGTCTGCTCGTAGAGAAGCAGTGCACCTACTACAGGAATCCGCAGAATCTGGTAGCAATCCTCAGGCGTCACTGTAATCTCACCTGTCACCAAATGAAAGGTGTTTGTATCATTGTGCCACATCTTTGCCAATGCTGTCAATAAACCCTGGTTTACAATAAACCAAGGCATCTCTAACAAAGAGGTCAAACCACATCTATCAATAATATCTCTGTCTCCCCGTGTCAATCATGGTATCAATGACCACGGTCTCGGAAATCGCTCACGTGACTCTACTACTCCAAGATGCTCCTGTCAAAAACAATGCAAGTCCAATATCAGTTCCCTTATCAACACATGGATATCAAAATCAAAATCATCTCAAAAACTTGAAAACTCTGAACAAATCTAAATCAAGTTTCACATCATATCAAATCATCAAATCATATCAACTTGTAATACAACTCAAGTTTCAAATCATATCAAACTTGTAATACAACTCAAGTTTCAAATCATATCAACTTGTAATACAACTCAAGTTTTCAAATCTTATCAACTTGTAACTCAACTCAAGTTCCATATCAGCTTGTAATACAACTCAAGCTTCGCAATTCATATCCAATAGATTCATACCCAAAACTTAAAAAACATTGAACAAATCTAAATCAAGTTTCACATCATATCAAAATCACATCAAATCTATATCAACTTGAAACATCACAAATCAAATCAAGTTATCTCAGAATTCATATTGGACACACTTATCACATCAATGACAACAGACACAAAGACTCGCAAAAATACACTTATCCCAGTAGACTAGACATCAACCTACAAACTTTTCTCATTCCCGAATCTCACTCTACAAAATTTTTGCCTACATGCGCTAAAACATCCTGTCTATGTGCTAAACTGTTTCTTGTGAGCTAACCTGTTGTCTCCATGCACCACCTGATCAACCCTATGCACTAGAAAAACCCTATGCGCTATCCTTTTCTTCGAATGCGCCCTCTAAAATACCCTTAGTGCTAAGAACCCCTATGCGCTAATCTATCCCCTCTGTGCGCTACACACTTAACCCTATGCACTAGTTCGCACCTACATGCTATCTTGACCTACCCATGCGACCCTCTAGTAGCCCTATGTGCTAGGTTCATTCTATGCGCTACCTGTTTTGCCCTCTGCGCTACCCTGTACACCCAGTGCGCTAACCTAATCTGACGCGCTACCATAACCTAACTATGCGCTAGCCTAAAAATTTCGGACGCTACCCTATTCGCTAAACCCTACGTGCTACGAAATTTTTTCGTATGCGCTACCCTTTTGACCCGATGCGCTAAAACGTAAAATCTGCATGAAATATTCAAAAAATTGCCCAAAATGACAAAATAAAAAATAAAAAAAAGGTCAAAAGGGTCAACTTACTGGTGGTCCATATACAGCGGGCCTCTGATACCTCCGCACGTGCTCGAATTGATGAGTAGAATATGGAATCGACATGTTGACTCTTCTCCAAATGTCACTTTCTCCAAAGTCAACAAGCACAAATGAGATAAGGAATTACTTTTCCCCTTTTATAGGGTAAAAATAAATTAGGGTTCCATAGAGGAACACAAAAATCGGTCGTGGTGTCTCATGCAAACCTACCCAACATCATTATCAGGAGATGAATCAAATTAACACATTCCACATAGACCAAAATTTAAAATGCTATTATCCAAATCAACTCAAATTTTCAAAAAGAAATTGATTCATCTCTTGAGGGGGCATTATCAACATCATTTCTATGAAATCTGGGACATCAAGTATCAAAATTGGGGCATGACATATCTCAAAACGATATAAAAATTGATCATAACTAAATCACGGTGACACATCATTTTCTTTGAATCAACATGTGCACAAATGTCACTTCAAAGAGGGGCAAAATGTAGACGTATAAAAATGATCATATTCCTAAGTGAATATTTTATGTTCATTCCTCTATTTAATTAAATCCAAATTAATTAAATCACCCACATTCCTCTATTTAAATAAATAAATTATTTTATTTATTTATTTAAATTCACTCAACCCCTTTTTACCATTTAATGGGATAAATCATTTTGTTCAATTAAATCCCTTCTCTCCCCTTTTAATTAAATTCACATTTAATTAAATAGTTTACCCCAAATTGAATAAATCTAATTTATTCAATTTCCCAATTTGCAACCAAATTGAAATAAATTAACTTTATTTTAATTAAATTCTATTTTCCTCGTCCACTTGCAAAATCCTACATCTCCCACTTGCATCCTAAACCCTATTTCTAATTTCTTCTAGAAGTCATCTAATCCAAATCAATTAACCTTAAACCCATTCATTATCCCTTTTCCCTAAATTTGATAAGGTCACTTCTCAAATTTGGAGTAAAGTCTTCAAAAGGCATTAAAGCCTTTATCCATTCAACAAGCCAACTTGTTGAATCCCCCCAAATTTGGAAGGACTCTTACAAATTTATCCCCAAAGTCTTCAAACCATTAATGGTTAACTAACCCTTAGTGACATGATTAGAGACTTTTTGCCTAGCTTAACCTCCATCTAACCCAGGGGTCTCATCAAGCATTTATTGCTTTGACCATGGTTATTTCTTTATCCTTTGCACAATAGTTTACCTCTTGGGTAAAAGCTTTATCCAATGGATAACCTTAACCTAACCCTAACCCTTACCCCCTAGGGTAACCATGAAGTCTTCTCAAGCATTTAATGCTTCTTACATCTCCTCTCAACCAACCCTATGTTGCCAGTTGTCACTATTTCATTGGTGAAAATTGTAAACATGGATTGATCAACTTTTAAACTTGACCCTTGATTAACTCTTTCAATCCTGGCCATCCATTGCCCTATTTTTGCTATAAATAGAGCTCTCATTTCTCCATTTTACATCCATGCAAGCTCTTAGTATCATACTTATGCTCAATTTTAAACACATCTAGTCTCTCTTTGCAATAAGAATTAGCTAATGAACATTTTAGACTACTTCTTTTATCATTAG
Source organism: Cryptomeria japonica (assembly GCF_030272615.1). Taxonomy (NCBI): domain Eukaryota; kingdom Viridiplantae; phylum Streptophyta; class Pinopsida; order Cupressales; family Cupressaceae; genus Cryptomeria; species Cryptomeria japonica. The sequence continues at coordinate 594,571,797 of NC_081407.1, forward strand.
ACTAAATCATATAACTAGTATATCATGTTAGGATAGTTTTGCTACTAATATTGTCATCTTATAATCTAGTTTATTGCATTTGTAGAACCATGCATAGATAGGATGCATTCTCATGGTAAAATCAATCAAAAGTGTCCCTCGTTCTCACATTTGTCATCCCTAAACCACTTTGCTGAGTGATTTGAGAGCAAAAACACTGGTTTGAGGGACCTTGTGAGATAGAGAACCATGGAACCAACCTTGGGAAGTTGAGTCATTCTTCATGACTCCATAACTTGCACCAAGAAGTCCTTTGGGTGTGTGAGCAAGCCTCTTTGAAGCTTTGTTTTTCCCATTTTGAGTTTCATAGCCTCGCTTTTCCTGCACACAACTACCACTGGGCATTTGGGTCCACCTTTTGTATGGGTAGAGCTTTTGGCCACTTCTTCCACATCCCTGGAGTCCTCCTCAACCCATTCTTCTTCGCTTTCTAGCAACATTGTAATCCTTGTTTCTACATTTTCCTCCTCACTGTTGCTTTCCTCTAGCATTCCCTCCATCTGCATGTTGTCTTTGAGGCATTCTTCTAGGTGGTGGAGGTAGAATATTTGGTAGGCACTATAAGAAAACCAAACTCCTTTCAATTTCCCCCATATGTTCTTGCAACTCTTTTATTTCTAGTGTCCGCACAAGTAAGAATTTCCAAACTTCCCCTTCACACCCATAAGTCATGTAGTAGTTTTGTGGCATGGGCACCATCAACTTTTTATCAACATTATCCAACATTGCATCAATCTCTCCCAGATAGGCATGTTTGAACAATACATCCTACACCTCAAGATTAGGATGGTAAAACTAAAACGAAGAACAAAATGATAAACAAATGCAAACCATAATTCCTGCTTAAATTTTATTATTCCACGATTGTGTAGCATCCTAAAATTGTGACACTTGCAATTTCGATTATATTTGGGTCTTCACGATGGCAGCGCAATGTTGAACCTGAATGGAGACCCCGAAACCTGCTTGCGACATCAAAAACTGCATATTTCTGCACCTTGGCCTGATCCTTCCTTGCACCCTGCTGTCCCGGGAGGTGGGACCATGGCGCCCAGCACCCTGGTCCCTGGCCATATTTTGGGCCCGGTCTCTTGTTGCGCATCGGGTCTTTAAGTTTGCAATTCAGAAAATAATGTTTTTAGGTCGGCCTAAGGTCAGAAAAATCAGTCTCTCAACCCTAATTGACAAGTATATAAACTACTTTTCCTCTCCTAGAAAGGGAGGAGGAAAAGGAAGAAAATAAGCAAGAGCAAGACGTGGAAGCGATATTAAAACATTCAAACATTCAAGCATTCAAGCATTCCTTCAAGCAGTTGAGTATTCTAAGTCTCCATTCAAGGCTAGGTGTTGCATTCAAGACAAGGATTCAACCATTGAAGAGGAGATCACATACAACATACAACATACATTACACCTTCGCATGTAAGAATACAAACATTCTTACAACAAGGTATTAGTACTTGTTTACATTACAAACATTTACATTTACAGCATTCTCATTTCTTGGTTAATTCCAAAACTGGGGTTTGACCTAAAGGCAAACCCCTAATCCCTAACCCCCCAATCGTCCTCTCTTTTCTGTGTGTAGGTTGCAGGTACGCGGCTGTAATTGAAGATCTGGAATCCTTGTGCAGAGACGAACAGATCCCCCTTCGTTTCGCGGATTTTTCGGAGGAGCGTGTGCACTCCGGGCGCCATCGTCCTGTCAACTTTCGCTCAAATTTGCAGAACAGCATCGTCTCGACATTTTACTGCTAATTCCAGGTCCGTAGCTTCATCCTATATCCCTATCTCTGTTTATAAGTGAATCTTTCCTACTTTACATGCATTCCTAGTTCAATCATTCTATCTACATTCTTTACAAAAGAGGGTATCCTTGATGTCTTAACCCTTGAAACTCATTTAAAATCCAGTCTTGCATTGCGTGGGATTGGATCTTGTGGGTTTCAACCCCTCTTTTGAATGTAAAGTCTCTCCTAAGTGAAAACCGTCAACCCTAGTGACCCTCCTTTCTCTCTCCTTGGAGTGGAGTGGGAGGAACAACTAGGGTTCGATTTTTCCGCTTTACATTTTGGTGAACCTGACGTGAACATCCTAATTCTGATTATTCATGGTTAGATCTGAAAAATTGGCTTCCTTAATTACATTTCCATGTTTGATCTTTTGCAAATTTTAGAGGTTAATTGCATAAAAACCCTAAAATTTTCTTTTTAGTAACTAAGCTTGTGAAATATTTAATTGTTAATGCTTGTTTCAAATCTACCCTTCTATTGCAAATTGTCAATTCATATTTGTGCTTTAATTCTGAAAATTAAGTGGTTAAGTGTCAAAACCCTAATTTTTAAAGCCCTCTTGATTCAACCTTTGACTGATAATTTCATTGATCAAAACACCTCCAAATCGGCTGTAACTTTGGATTCCGCAACAAAATCATAATATCTCTCATCCCTGAAAATTTGGAAAAAAGTTGCTAGGACCATGTGCACCCCGAGCGCCATCGTCCCCGACATTTTTTCTGAAATTTCAGGAGCTAGATCTTACTGTATTTTTCTGCTAAAATCCAGAATCATGGCTGATTTTATCAATTCTAACACTTTCAAAATTAAAGTCAAAGTCGGTCTAGTGATTGCTTGGATTAAGGCTTATAATCATTCAAAAATTGTTGAAATTGAAATTTGTGTTAAAATTGTATTTCTTACTGTCCTAAATCTGAAAAGTGTGTTGGCATTCATTCGAAATTTCAATGCTTTGTTCAAATTTTTGCAGTTTGTGACTTTTGAAATTAAGTGTTTAATTGCATCAACCTTGATTTCCACTTTCAGAATTGAATTTTGCATGAAATTGAGTCAACTTTTAAATTTCAAAGCTTGCACTGCTTTTAGTATCCCCTCTAAAATCATAAAATTCAAAATTTCAGTTTCCCTCTCTTTTTCAAAATTCAAATTTTTGCATTTTTCAACAATTTTGGTAGGGTTCAGCTTTGAGATTGCAACTTTATTTTAGCCTATCTAAAGATTGTAAAATCACTCAATTTTTTCAGATTAGCTTTAAAATCATCATAACTTTCATCCCTGAAAATTTTGAAAAAAGTTGCGAGGACCGTGTGCACTCCGTTCGCCACGGTCCCTGACATTTTTTCTGAAATTTCAGGAGATTGTCCTGATTTTATTTAACAGCTTAAATCTAGGAGATTGGCTGATTTTATTGAAATTTGCTAACCTCTAAAATTCAAAATATTCTCTCTCTCTTTAGTGCATGAGTTTTACAACAATAAGCCCTACTTACACTATTCCCGTTAGACGAAGCCTTAGAATTAAGTCCTTCCAAGGTTTAATTACCGAGGAGATGGAACCTAATTTGAATGGCCTTTTTAACGAGGACATGGGTAATTCCTCTAATCCTCTTAATGATGAAGAATCTCTCCATGAGGTCCCTGTAGAACAACTTTCGAAATTGGATAACCAATTTGATGATTTTCAGCGATGGATGTCTCAAGAATATCCCGATAGTCAAGCTCTTTCATTAATTGAGGGTCTAAAACGTATGGTTCAAAGTGATAAGAATGGAATTGATATTTTGCGTGGTATTGCATACATTGTGGATTCGAATGTGATGCCGATGAAAAGTTGTGCCGAAACCTTAGGTTATACACAACCTCCTACTCAAGTTAATCATTCTATTCCTCTGACGACTTCTATTGCTAGTATACCTACTTTTACATCAAACATAATGACTACTTCAATACAAGACATTCCACCTATGATCACCAGTCATGGGGGCAATCCTTCCTCTTCAATCAACCCTCTTCCTTCATTCAATCCAACTTCTTCATTCATTCCTTCAATGAGTGTTCCTATTATATCTCTACAAATAAACACGATGCAAGGGGGCAATTCATTTAACCATTCCATTCCTCCTTGTAGTGTTCCTCCTTTCCAATCATCTCCTATGACTAACTATCATAGTGTCCCACCACCTTACTCTCAATCAATACCTTCTTTCAACAACATAATACCTCCATCACAATCTAACACGTCTAATATGAACTCTTCGACTGAAGCGACCATTAACAATCTTGCACAAACTATCTCTTCTTTATGGCAATAAATTGCCTCTATGAATCAATCTAAGTTTAGTGTGCCCACATTTGATGTTGCGAGCCCACTTTCTCTTCACATTGTTCGAGCTATTCCCCCTAAACATGTTGAAATCCCGCAGTTGGAGCTTTATAATGGTAAGGGTGATCCTCTAACACATGTTAAGACCTTTCAAACAATATGTACTGATTTTGCTTATGACCAAAGGTTGCTTGCAAAACTGTTTACTAGAACATTAAGAGATAAAGCCCTACAATGGTATTGCTCGTTGCCTTCTTATTCTATTACTTCTTTCGAACAACTTGCAAATGCTTTTATTCAACAATTTCAAAACAATATAAGTCCTAAAGTTACTTTGATTGATTTAATGCATTGTAAACAAGGTGTTAAAGAAAAAGTGACTGATTTCATTGGTAGATATAAGCATTTGTATGCTCAGATTTCTTTTCCAGTACTTGACAATGATATTCAAAGAATCTTTATTTCTAATTTACAAAAAGATATTAGAGAAAAACTTATGTTTTATGAGTTTACTTCTTTCAAACAATTGTGCGCAACTCTTCACAATTATCAACTGACTGTGAGTCAAATGGAACAAGCAAATCCTATGCCTCCGAGTGATAAGGGTGATAGTAGTCAACAACCATTTGGGAAGTTTAAACCGAATAGAGAGGTCATTAAGTTCAATGAAAACATCATCAACAACAATGTGAATGCAGCATCAGGTGTGCCTCCTATTTCTAAGTTTTTCAAGAAAGAAAGAAAGTTTACTCCTTTGAATGAATCATTGCATAGTATTATGAATAAGTTATTGGAACAAAATGTGCTTACTCTTCCTCCTATAAGGCAAATAGATCCCGCAAATATTAATTCACCCTATTTTGATAATAAATCTTTTTGTCAATTTCATCGTCAACCTGGGCATGATACTGAAAAATGTTTTGCTTTAAAGGGTAAAATTCAAGATTTCATTGATAATAATACTATCTCTGTTTCTGGTGTGAATGATAAAGGCAACACATCTGTAGCTCCTCCTAACCAAAATCTTCAGATTTTTACTGATCCATTACCTTCTCATACCTCTAATGTGATTGATACTAATGATTCCTCTATCTCACCTGATGATCTTGTGTCTATGACTCCGAATGTGATTAACTTTGTAGAGCAGCAGAAAATCCCTAAAGAACCTTCCATCACATTTGATTCCAGTGAAACTATCAGGGCACCTGATGGTCCTTTATATATAGTTGCAAAAGTCAAGAATACACCTTGCCGTGGAGTGTTTATTGATCCTTCTTGTATGGTTAATGTCATTACTGAAGAATTTCTTTTTACTTTGCAATTGAATCAAGTGATCTATGACGAAACAAATGTGGTTGTGAAACTATTTGATGCATTTTCTTCTCCTGCAATTGGTTCTATTACATTACCTATTGAGGTCCATAACAAGTACCTTGATGTAGACTTTGCTATTATTCCATCATCCGAACAATTTTGTCTGAAGCTAGGCTACCCTTGGCTATCTTCCATGAAAGCTATTGCTTCTCCTATTCACAAGTGTTTGAAATTTCCCCATAATGGTGAAATTGTTACTATCAATCATAGCCTCTTTAAACCATCTAAAAGAACTTCTAGCGTTCCTATTGATTATTTTTGGCCTAAACAATTCCAATCCCTTCCACCGCAGAGTGATCATCTTTTTAAATCTTATCAAAAGTGGAAAAAAGATATGATCCTATCTCTAAGTGAACCTAGAACACCCAAACTTGACATTCCTATCATTCTTGAGAAGGAAGTTCTTCCTTTGAAAGATAAAACTAATGTCTTCCCTCAAGAAAATTCCCAACCCATCCCTATGAATGTGACTACGTCTATGACTAATAAACTTTCTAAAGGTAGACCTATACCTCCTCGTCATGATGGACTTGGTCTCCTTCCTAAACCAAATATTCCTCCTTTATATGGTGCAGTTCCTCCTCCTTCCTCTTATAGAGAGAAGAGACCTTCCTGTTCTCCTATTGTTCAACCTAAGAGACCACAACCTAAACACCCAAGTGATAAGGATGAGAACATTCCTCCTCACTCTTCTCAACTTCCTACTAAGACTAGACAAAATCGTTCTGCACGTGAACGCCGATGAAAGCATCGTCTTAGAGCTCAGGCAACTGCTTCTCAAACTTTGCAATCCCCAAAAACACCTTCAGCTAGTATTATTCCATTTTCTCCTCAGCCGAAAATTGAGCCAAAATCTCCTAAACATAAGATGCATGATGGTCTTGATCCTGTGCGAGTTAAAGATCCTATTTTTATAAATCTTGATGATGATATAGATGAAAATGTTATTCATGATGAAAATGTTACTCCTATTCATTCTGATAGTGAATATCAATACGTTGATGTTGATAACCATTTATCTAATGAATTTTTTAAAGCACTTATCCTAGCTCCTAGACAAGAACAAAGTGGCGTGGAACATGAACATAGCCCTTGTTTGGATCTTGTGATAGCTCCATCTGCTGTGTTGGATGTTCCTCCTCTAGCGTGTTTCCTACGTTCCCGAAATATTGATTAGCAAGATCGGGGGGTGGATGACGTGCTAGACTAGTTTCATTAGCATAGCAGACTCTCTCCTCCTCTCTTGATCTCTTTTGTTACTTCTTCTATGTGTTATTCTCATTCTTCTATTTGTTGTCCTTAGTGTTGTCTACTTGAGGATGATGCAAAGCATTGAGATCTCTTGGTCTCTCTCATGTTGACTCAAAAGACACATGTGTTCCCTTCTTCTAGGTGACCTTCCTTGATTGGGGAATGAAGAACAATTATGCATACATACATATGATATACATGAATTATCATACAGCATACTGACCCCAAGGAAAGCAAAGTCACCTCGTGCTTTGTGTTTTGTGTCTATTATCCTTGGGTTTATCTCACACTTGGGGGCTAAATCCTTGTGATAACGTGCTCCTTTCCCTTCTCATTTCTTATATGTATCACTACCTTAAAGCAATCACCCCCGATGAGGTGTGTGGGATCACTTTAACATAGGGGGCATACACCCCGTCCATATCTCTTCAAGATACTTGAAAGTTTCTTGGCGAACTTAGCTTTGCCTTGAAAATTTTTGGTGCTTTTCTTGCATGACTCATAGTGAGGGAACCTTACTACTGACAGTCATGGTTCTCCCTTGTGATCTTCCCTTTTACTTTGTCAATCGAAGTCGTAAGATCCTTAGTCCACTGGGGGCTTGGTGTATCTTGCCTCCTTGACGTGGTGAAAGTCTTTCAACATTGTTTCGTTGTACTTTACCGGAAGTATGGGCGTACGCTTATACTCCCGCTAAAGTGGGGGCTAAATGAAGCGTCCTAAAATTGTGACACTTGCAATTTCAACTACATTTGGGTCTTCATGATGGCGGCGCAATGTTGAACCTGAATGGAGACCCCGAAACCTGCTTGCGACATCAAAAACTGCATATTTCTGCACCTTGGCCTGATCCTTCCTTGCACCCTGCTGTCCCGGGAGGTGGGACCATGGTGCCCAGCACCCTTGTCCCCCAGGACCATGGCGCCCAGCGCCCTGGTCCCTGGCCCTATTTTGGGCCCAGTCTCTTGTTGGGCATCGGGTCTTTAAGTTTGCAATTCGGAAAATAATGTTTCTAGGTCAGCCTAAGGTCGGAAAAATCAGTCTCTCAACCCTAATTGACAAGTATATAAACTACTTTTCCTCTCCTAGAAAGGGAGGAGGAAAAGGAAGAAAATAAGCAAGAGCAAGATGCGGAAGTGATATTCAAACATTCAAACATTCAAGCATTCAAGCATTCCTTCAAGCAATTGAGTATTCTAAGTCTCCATTCAAGGCTAGGTGTTGCATTCAAGACAAGGATTCAACCATTGAAGAGGAGATCACATACAACATACAACATACAACATACATTACACCTTTGCATGTAAGAATACAAACATTCTTACAACAAGGTATCAGTACTTGTTTACATTACAAACATTTACATTTACAACATTCTCATTTCTTGGTTAATTCCAAAACTGGGGTTTGACCTAAAGGCAAACCCCTAATCCCTAACCCCCCAATCATCCTCTCTTTTCTGTGTGTAGGTTGTAGGTACGCGGCTGTAATTGAAGATCTGGAATCCTTGTGCAGAGACGAACAGATCCCCCTTCGTTTCACGGATTTTCGGAGGACCGTGTGCACTCCGGGCGCCATCGTCCCGTCAACTTTTGCTCAAATTTGTAGAATAGCATCGTCTCAACATTTTACTGCTAATTCCAGGTGTGTAGCTTCATCCTATATCCCTATCTCTGTTTATAAGCGAATCTTTCCTACTTTACATGCATTCCTAGTTCAATCATTCTATCTACATTCTTTACAAAAGAGGGTATCCTTGATGTCTTAACCCTTGAAACTCATTTAAAATCTAGTCTTGCATTGCGTGGGATTGGATCTTGTGGGTTTCAACCCCTCTTTTGAATGTAAAGTCTCTCCTAAGTGAAAACCGTTAACCCTAGTGACCCTCCTTTCTCTCTCCTTGGAGTGGAGTGGGAGGAACAACTAGGGTTCAATTTTTTCGCTTTACAGATTGGATGTGTGCTCATAACATATTTTTTGATGTTTGATATTTCTCCATGATGTTGATGCAAATGATAATGGATTGATGGATGAAAATGATAAACGATGGGTTGAGTGATAATTCTAGCAGAGTGATGGTATGATTAAGAAAAGGTCCATCATTTGGTCTGAAATGAGGGGCATTAAATAGGAGATGAGAGGAAGGAGAGGGATCTCAAAATGCAACACTTGTTCTCAAAGAAGACAAGTTACATGCCAAAGAGAGCCAAGTGGAAGAAGATTCCACACTTTTCTTCAAAGAGGACAAGTAGCTCAAAGTGAAAAGACATGTGTCCCAAAGGAGGGACACATGTCTTGGGATGGAATGTCATGTGACCTCAAGGACACATGTCTATTTGGGAAATAACCACCCAAATAAAGGAATATCTTCTTAATAAATAGAAAAATTAGTTAGAATGTGCACACATGTGTGAGAGGGGAGGAGGTTAGAAGGGATAGGATAAGGTTGGTTGGAGGGTTGACTAGGCTAGGGAATTTGGTTGGAAGGATATAGTTGGTTAGAATAGGATTGGAAGGAGGTTAGGGAGAAAAGTTGGTTAGAATGTAGGAGACATGTGACTAATTTAAATAATTAATTAATTATTTAAATGGGGAGAGGGTAATTAATTAATTTAGGATTAATTAATTAAAGGAGGTTGCAAAGGCAACATTAATTAATTAGGAATTAATTAATGGGAATAGAATGAAAGGGGGATTAATTAATTAGAAATTAATTAATAGGATAGGATGAAAGGAGGATTAATTAATTAAACATTAATTAATAGGATAGGATGGAAGGGGGATTAATTAATTAGAAATTAATTAATTCAAAGGGATTGGAAGGGGAGAATTAATTAATTATATTAATTAATTCAAGGGATGGGCTATTTAATTAAGATATTTAATTAATTAAATGGCCAAGGGAAATAAATTTGATTAACCAAATTTAAGTCTCTACAGTTTTCCCCTCTTCACAGTGGCGCTAGAATAGCGTTGGTGCGAAGACAATAAGACACTTATGAGAGCAAAAAAAAGGGGAGCGAGAAAATGTCCCAGGTGAACGAAGTAATGGTTAGGGATGCCCCCTCAAGAGGGTGCATGGGGAAAAAGGAACCAAGCGACGTCTTGAAAGAAACAGTGCCCTAGTGGACAGGATTGAAGAGAAGAGGCAGAACAGGAAGGGGAGAAAAAAAAATGGAAATGCAATGGATGATATGGATGAAATGGTCATGGAGCTCGAGCACCCGCGAAATAGGATGCCATGTAGTGAGCACTTATTTTGATTTAGGAATGTATGTGAGTCACCAAGGTAAGGAATTAGGGTGGAATTTCACAGCCAATGCATGGACTGACACATATAAACAGACACACAGGCTAATCTAGAACCACACAAAGTTACAGAGACCCTGCAGGCAATAGTGCTAGAAGAACCTCAAGTAGAATATATGCCCCAATGTAACATGAGATGACAAAGACCTCATGAGGGTACAACAAGGGACACATCCAAAAGACACACCAATCAAAACCAAAAGCAACAAGATCACATCCTAAGCCTTGTTATTCCTAGTGTACCATGATATAAAAGATCGTGGTGGCCAAGAGGAAACAGAGCCCTCGAGAGCTTAAAAATGGTAAACAAAGATAAAAAGGAATCACACCCAATATGGGTCTTAGATGTCTTTTGCCAAAAGGATAATTGATTGGATGAGGATAGGATGATGTCTGACTTGAGGAAGGATACATCCTGCACAGACTAATGATGGGTGTTGGTGAGAAGGATACATCTCAGAACAACACCAGGATAAAATACTAATGGTGGTCAACAAAAGGATCAGATGGGACCATGATGACAAAGATTCTCTAGGATGATTGTTGAAGAACCAACTGATGGGATATGATCTTGAAGGATAGGACCGACAAATGCCTATGTATAGTGAAACCTATTTACAAGATGTACAAGAGATATGGATGATGGAAGAAGACCCAGGGACAAGCATGATGTTTCCCTAGTGAAGATGAAAAGCCATGAGAGATTGAGGATGATGATTGGGAAGGATACATCTTGTAGACACCTAAAAATGTCTCATTGATCATGTACTAATTATTCCTCTAATTGATTAAATAATTCTTTAATTCTTTAATTAATTTAATTAACTATTTCTTCTAATTTCATATTTCCTCATCATCTTACTAATTATTCTATTTTCTATTTCTATCATCATTTAATCATTTTAACCATTTTCTAATGTTAATTAAATATTTATTATTTAATTAACTCTGATTAATTCCCCAATTTAAATAATCTTTATTATTTAAATAATTCTATTCTTAATTTCTATCTCTAATCATCTAATCATTAACCCTTTTCTAAATATTAATTAAATATTTATTATTTAATTAATTATGATTTAATCCTTTAAATTAAATAATCTTTATTATTTAATCAAGTTCCATTCCTAAATAATAAAATAGTTTCTTTAAATTATTTAATTAAATAATTAATTCTTCTAGTTCTCCAAATTCTAATTTCATTTAATTAATTCTTCTAATTTCTTCCAAATTCAATTACATGTGCATGATTTCAAAAACCAAATTGAAAATCAAAGTCAAGTTCTAAATATATTCAAATACTAAATTGAATTTAAGATAAATTCAATTATTTGAATAAATCTCATGCAAAGATTAAATTGAAAATCTAAGTTAAAGTGCAAGCACATGCTAAATTAATTAATTCAATCAATCAATTAATTAATTCAATTATCTCTTCAATTCCTATTTCCATCTTTTAGTTAACTTTTTCTAAATAAAGCTTTCTTTGTCATCAATTAATTAATTAAATCATTTATCTCTCCAGTCTCTATTTTCATCTTCTAGTTCTCTTTGTCATTTTCTTTATTTCCTCCAATCATCCTTTTTCTTCCCCAATTAGCTTTTTCTCAATCAGTTGACTCTATTAATCTATTTAATCTATTTTGTTTCACCTCTAAATCAACAGTTCAACTATCAATCAGCATGTGAGCTCACCTGAGTTCCACCTCTTGATCAATTTGTTCCACCTTTCAATCAATCTTCTCCAAAAAACTATAAATTGAACATCCAATCTCCATTTTCAATCCTCCTCAATCTTGGACATTTTCTCTGAATCACAAACTTTGAATCTTTGTGTCACTTGCAGGTTGCCAGTGCAATATCTGAGAGCCATCATACCACAAAGAAGAGAAGAGCAATGGAAGCTATATGCGATCTTGGAATAGGGAGTTTTATTGAATGATTTTAATTCCTATTTGTTTGATATTGCATTATTTCATTGTCTGTTTGTTAGAATTCTTTGATTAGATAGGGATTCATGATTTCCCTTTGATTCTAATTGAATACTTGTTTTTAAGATGAATTTTACTTGCACACATTTTGGTGAACTCGACGTGAAACACAACTAATTTACCTTCTCTATTCTCTGTGTAATTTTTGCAGGTCGTACGAGTTTTTGCATTTTTTTTACAGATTTTGCATGGATTTCGAGAACATATTTATGCATCACGCAATCGTATAGACAACGCTACGCATTCGACCCCTTGGGGTCACGCATTCGATCTGACAGGGTCACACAATCGCCCTTTCCAGATGACGCATTCGCAGGGAAAAATATTGTTTGGTTGTTTTTATTTTCATATCCTTTTTAAAATTGAGTTAATCTAGAAACAGGTTACTTCTATCGCATGATTTTATTATAATAGTTTATGGCACGAAAGGTACCATTCCGGATTTCAGGTGCAAGAAGGACAAAGGAACAAAGAAGACAAGCCAAATGCTATCAAAGGGTTCTCCAAGCAAAAAAACAGATACAAGATTCAGAAGATCAACTAGCCTTTGATAGATATAACAACTTAGTTCTTTCTTATCAAGTTAAATATGATCTAATCAATATTGAATGGATGATGAGAGATTTGGCTAGGGCCTCACAATTGGTTTTGCAGGTTTCTAATCAGGTTTAGATTTTTATTTATTTTGTTGTTTGCCTGTCTGTCACGCAATCACCCCGTTATTATTACGTAATCAATCTATTATCGTCATGCATTCGGGCTGTCAGAATTATGCATACGCTATGTTGTGTTTACGCACTTGATATGTCAGTATCACACAATCGCGCAGGTATTGTCAGGCATTCACTTCTGTCAAATTTTGATTTTTTGTCTTCTGTTGATTTGATTTTACTACTAATCTCATGTTTGCAACCTGTGGCAAATTTACAGAAAGGATTGGATTAGTATTAGATCAATTGAATGCATAATCTCACACTTTGTCTTTTGGTGCTTAAAATCAATAACAGTTAAAATGGACATGCATGCATAATCTCACACTTCATCTTTTGGTGCTTAAAATCAACAACAGTTAAAATGGACATGCATGCATAATCTCACACTTCGTCTTTTGGTGCTTAAAATAAACAAATGGTAAAAATTGATATGCATGCCTTCATATTTCAATTTGGTGTTTAAAATGGACATGCACATGCGTATTCAACACCTCAATTTGGGTTATAAAATGAACGTGAATCAGGTTGCATTAGATTAACTCATATTTGTTTTTCTTAAGGTAAAGAATTTTTATTGTGTTTGGGTTGGACCTACTGTTGCATTAACTAAATTTCCACCCAGCTTCGAAGTCTTGGGAGAAAGGAAGGAGGTGACAACGACATCCAATTTTATTTTATTCCACATAGTGAGGGGTATCTTTGACTGGGGATTTCATCACCCCACAGAGGTACTTCGAATTGGGATGCGTTGGGGATATCATCTCTCCCAGTGTACTCTCGAGCGGGTTTTTTGAGCCACTATATAAATATACTAGTCAGGTGACTAGAGTGTTGAGTGAATTCAATGTATGTGGGGGCCTTCCCTGCACCGATAAGCTCAACTAAAGTCTTAAGTGGATTGCTCTGAGAATTTGTCGTTGGATCGGGACCCCTCCAAACCTTATACTACGAACCAATTTAGTTGCCCAAAATCCTACATTCAGTGATTCCGGGAGTGCGGATCGTACCCCATAGATACCCCTCATGTACCAAACATTATGAGATAGAAATCCCTCAGTGATAAGATCTTCGTATCTTCGGGTAAGAGAGACGGGCATGCCCAAGAAGTGTGTGCTGTGGAGTGGAGCCAGTGCTGCCAGAATCTCTATCTGTCCATCTTGTTTCGGTATTTTGCTGCGGGGGCCTCATTGAATGGTGCCCACTTTCCAGCCTAAGATTGTATTCTGTGCTTTTTTATGTATCGTTGTGTCAGACCAGTATTGAGTCAGTCCTTTGGGCTATTTCAGGCCCTATCCTACGTATCTCTAAATTATTTAAGATTGTGTGAAAATTGAGTCATACACCTATATCTACCTCCAAATAATTATTCTTAGACTTGGAAAACCATAAAACTTGTCCTACACATGGAATTATTGAAAACAAAGTCCATATTTGAAACGTCAAAACTCAAAAGTTTATACACTTGTGACCATAGGTAGTCCTTGCACAGTCCTCATTTACATCCTCATTATCATCCTAAGTCCTTGCATAGTCTTCATTTACATCCTTATTATCATCCATAGTCCTTGCATAGTCCTCATTTACATCCTTATTATCATCCTTAGTCCTTTCAATGTCCTCATTTATGTCCTCTTATCGTCCCAAGTCCTTGCATAGTCCTCATTTACATCCTCATTATCGTCCTAAGTCCTTGAAAAGTCCTCATTTACATCTTTTTATCATCCTAAGTTCTTGCATAGTCCTCATTTACATCCTCATTATCATCCTAAGTCCTTACATAGTCCTCATTTACGTCCTTATTATTGTCCTTAGTCCTTACATAGTCCTCATTATCGTCCTAAGTGCTTGCATAGTCCATATATAGTCCTCATTATCATCCTTGTATACGTCCTTGTCTAGACCTCATATACGTCTATCTTAGTTCTTCATCAGTTGTATAATCATCCTAGAAAGTCATACCCTAAACATCTAAAACACAGTCAGAGGATCGATCAAACTTAACCTCAACTCAAACAAGTTTGCCAAGTTCAATCAAACATTGTCACATTTGATGCAAGAGCATCTAGGAACATACCAAGGCAACCAAATGGTCAAAACATGAATGAAGGCTCAAGGAATTCTATAAAGGTCAATTGGGACATTTTGATGCCAATAATGGCAATTTATAATGATCAATATGATTTTAGAGTTAAATGTCCTGAAGGTCCTGATAAGGACTTTAGGACCAAATATTATGTAAGGGAGGCCAATAGTGCCTAAATGGGATTTGGATGGTTGGATAAAGTTTTTTCAGATCCTAGGAGTAATAAAACATCAAGTTTGATAGGTTAGACTTTAAAATATTCAATAAATTGTAAGTTAGAAATTCAAATTTTTGAATTCTAACGGTTAGTTGTTTTTAAGTGGGAAAATAGATTTTAGAGTCTAAACAAGTCTATAATGACAAATAACTAATATAGGCCAGTTTGGATGGTTGAAATACACCTTATATATGTTGGACAAAGTGAGAAATGGGAGAAT
Organism: Cryptomeria japonica; assembly: GCF_030272615.1. NCBI lineage: Eukaryota > Viridiplantae > Streptophyta > Pinopsida > Cupressales > Cupressaceae > Cryptomeria > Cryptomeria japonica. Next base: position 594,587,112 of record NC_081407.1, read on the forward strand.
GGTTGTATTTGCACGGATTGCATCATTGAAAGGCAATAAAAACTCATTTTCTTGCATTTTAACGTCTCTTTTGATGATTCATTGATCAAGTATCACTTGTATGAACTGGAAATAGAACTTTAAAGTTATTTTGATTCATTTACATCCATTCCTATTTCTGTTTCAGATTTATTTGACTGATTGGCCTCTTGAAAGGCTTGTTTTGACATTGTTTTAAGAGCATGGGATAAGGATTCATTCCAAAACTGTACTTACTGTGACTTGGAATGAATCCCTAAGTTGTATCATATCATGCTAACACTAAATATGCAGGATTGACAAGAAATTGCAGGGTGATCTCTCAGAAAGTGGATTTGAAGGTGTGAAGAGGGTGTGGGAAATGAGGCTAAGGTATAGAAGCCACTAAAGTAGCCATTGGAGGGATAGTTTTTATGACTGGAATTGTTAGAGGGCATCAAGGAGATAGTGTTCCATCATTTTTTTGCTCAGATAAGTGATGACATGTGGGAGATTGACCAAGCCCTAGTTTTTAGGGGTTTTGAGGCCTAATTTGGGGCTTTCATATTTTCAGGAGTCATAGAGTCAAATTGACACCCAAATTTTTTTATTGGGACCATATACAAATACTTTACAAAGTTGTGGAGTGATTGGAGGTTTCGGGTTGGTAGTTCCTTTGTAAATGCACCCATTTTTGTGAGTAAAAAGTGTCTCAGTCAGCCATTAGAGAGATTTGGTACAAAACATCACCTATTTTAATTTTGGTAAGCTATTGTAGCATCCTAAAATTGCAACACTTGCAATTTTGACTGCATTTGGGTCTTCACGATGGTGATGCAACACGGAACCTGAATGGAGACCCCGAAACTTGTTCATGACATCAAAAACTGCATTTCTCAGCACCCTGGCCTGATCCTCCTTGCACCCTGCTGTCCCAGGAGGTGGGACCATGGTGCCCAGTGCCCTGGTCCTTTAGGACTAGGGTGCCCAGCGCCCTGGTCCCCCAGGACCATGGCGCCCAGCGCCCTGGTCCCCCAGGACCATGGCGCCCAGCGCCCTGGTCCCTGGCCCTATTTTGGGCCCGGTCTCTTATGGGGCTTCGGGTCTTTAAGTTTACAAATTGGAAAATAATGTTTCCTGGTCGGCCTAAGGTCGGGAAAATCAGTCTATCAGCCCTAATTGACAAGTATATAAACTACTTTTCCTCTCCTAGAAAGGGAGAGAAAGAGGAGGACATATGTGTGCAAAGGCGCGAAAGCGATATTCAAACATTCAAGCATTCAAGCATTCCTTCAAGCAATTGAGCATTCTAAGTCTCCATTCAAGGCTAGGTGTTGCATTCAAGACAAGGATTCAACCATTGAAGAGGAGATCACTTACAACACATTACATACAACATACATTACACCTTCGCATGTAAGAATACAAACATTCTTACAACAAGGTATCAGTACTTGTTTACATTACAAACATTTACATTTACAGCATTCTCATTTCTTGGTTAATTCCAAAACCGGGGTTTGACCTAAAGGCAAACCCCTCATCCCTAACCCCCCAATCATCCTCTCTTTTCTATGTGTAGGTTGCAGGTACGCGGCTGTAATTGAAGATCTGGAATCCTTGTGCAGAGACGAACATATCCCCCTTCGTTTCGCTGATTTTTCGGAGGACCGTGTGCACGCCATGCGCCATCGTCCCGTCAAATTTCGCTCAAATTTGCAGAACAGCACCGTCTCGACATTTTACTACTAATTCCAAGTCCGCAGCTTCATACCATATCCCTATCTCTGTTTATAAGCAAATATTTCCTACTTTACATGCATTCCTAGTTCAATCATTCTATCTACATTTCTTTACAAAAGAGGGTATCCTTGCTATCACAACCCTTGAAACTCATTTAGAATCCAATCTTACATTGTGTGGGATTGGATCTTGTGGGTTTCAACCCCTCTTTTGAATGTAAAGTCTCTCCTAAGTGAAAACCATCAACCCTAGTGACTCTCCCTTCTCTCTCCTTGGAGATTGGGGAGGAGAGAACAACTAGGGTTCGATTTTTCCGCTTTACATTTTGGTGAACCCGACGTGAACATCCTCATTCTGATTATCCATTGTTAGATCTGAAAATTTTGTTTCCTTAATTACATTTCCATGTTTGATCTTTTGCAAATTTTAGAGGCTAATTGCATAAAAACCCTAAAATTTTCTTTTTAGTAATTAAGCTTGTGAAATGTTTAATTGTTAATGCTTGTTTCAAATCTACCCTTCTATTGCAAATTTTCAATTCATATGTGTGCTTTAATTTTGAAAATTAAGTGGTTAAGTGTCAAAACCCTAATTTTTAAAACCCTCTTGATTCAACCTTTGACTGATAATTTCATTGATCAAAACACCTCCAAATCGGCTGTAACTTTGGATTCCACAATAAAATCACAATATCTCTCATCCCTGAAAATTTGGAAAAAAGTTGCGAGGACCATGTGCACCCCGAGCGCCATTGTCCCCGACATTTTTTCCGAAATTTCGAGAGCTAGATCTTACTGTATTTTTCTGCTAAAATCCAGAATTTTGGCTGATTTTATCAAATTTAACACTTTCAAAATTAAAGTCAAAGTTGGTCTAGTGATTGCTTGGATAAAGGCTTATAATCATTCAAAAATTGTTGAAATTGAAATTTTTATCAAAATTGTGTTTCTTACAGTCCTAAATCTGAGAAGTGTGTTAGCAATCATTCGAAATTTCAGTGCTTTATTCAAATTTTTGCAGTTTGTGACTTTTGAAATTAAGTGTTTAATTGCAACAACCTTGATTTCCACTTTCAAATTCGAATTTTGCATGAAATCGAGTCAACTTTTAAATTTCAAAGCCTGCATTGCTTTCAGTATTCCCTCTAAAATCATAAAATTCAAAATTTTAGTTTCCCTCTCTTTTTCAAAATTCAAATTTTACATTTTTCAACAATCTTGGTAGTGTTCAATTTCGAGATTGCAACTTTGATTTGGCCTATTTACAGATCGTAAAATCACTCAATTTCTTTAGATTAGCTTTAAAATCATCATAACTTTCATCCCTGAAAATTTCGAAAAAAGTTGCGAGGACCGTGTGCACTCCGTTCACCACGGTCCCGGACATTTTTTCCGAAATTTTGGGAGATTGTCCTGATTGTATTTAACAGCTTAAATCTAGGAGATTGGCTGATTTTATTGAAATTTGCTACCTCTTAAATTCAAAATCTTCTCTCTCTTTAGTGCACGAGTTTTACGACAATAAGCCCTACTTACACTATTCCCGTTAGACGAAGCCTTAGAATTAAGTCTTTCCAAGGTTTAATTACTGAGGAGATGGAACCTAATTTGAATGGCCTTTTAACGAGGACATGGGTAATAAATCTAATCCTCTTAATGATGAAGAAGCTCTTCATGAGGTTTCTGTAGAACAACTTTCAAAATTGGATAACCAATTTGATGATTTTCGACAATGGATGTCTCAAGAATACCCTGATAGCGAAGCTCTTTCATTAATTGAGGGTCTAAAATGTATGGTTCAAAGTGATAAGAATGGAATTGATATTTTGCGGGGTATTGCACACATTGTGGATTCGAATGTGATGCCTATGAAGAGTTGTGCCGAAACTTTGGGTTATACACAACCTCCTACTCAAGTTGATCATTCTATTCCTTTGACAACTCCTATTACTAGTGTAGTCACATAAATCTGTCCATTTTAATTAAATGAATATTTTGTATTTATTTGATTAAAAATCCACTAGCCATCAATTAATTAAATTAATATTTAATTAATTCATCCCCAAACATTCTTCTATTAATTAAATAAATTATTCAATTTATTTTAATTCATTCATTAAATCCAATTCCAATCAATTAAATAAATAAATCAATTTATTTAATTAAATCCCCCTTTTCCTCTTTTAAATAAATTAACATTTATTTAAATCATTTTAAAACCCCCCCCACTTGCATTTTCCTACAAATGCAACTTGCACACATTTATTGAAATAAATGAATTTTTATTTTAATAAAATCCTATTTTCCCTCACCCACCAAATCCACTTGCAAAATCTAATCCCCTTCTAGATTCTTCTAACCCCTTCCTGATTAGCCTAATCCATCCCCTAATTATTGTCACATTCCTAATCAAAATGGAGTCACTTCTCAAAGACTCCAAAGTCTTTGAAAAGCATTTAATGCTTTGTGTGTTCAACCAATTAACCCCCCAAAGTCTTCCAAGACCACTAATGGCTCTTACATGACCATTTATGTCTCTTACATAACCATTTATGGTTATTTCAATCTTGTCTCCCCAAACATTTATTGTTTGACCATATTCATCCATTTCACATTTGCACAAGATTTTATCCATTGGATAAAAGCTTTATTCTTTGAATAAAGAGTTTATTCATTCAACCAACCTTGACTCTAAAATCCCAGAGTCATGTCAGGCATTTAATGCTTATTCCCTCTCCTCTCAACCTATCTCACATTGACACTTGTCATCCTGGGATTGGGTTGAAAGCCCTCACATGGATTTGAAATCATTCAATCCTGACCCTTGTTGAGATTACTCAATCTCAACCATCCATTGCTCCATTTTCCCTATAAATAGAGCTCATTCCTTCATAATCCAGATCTTGAAAACTTGTATGCATTTAGACTATAGCCATTTTAGAGAGCATTTAGCATAGCATAACTAAATATTGTCTTTTGGTTAAAACACATCATTTTAGCATTAAAAAATAGCTTTTCATTTCATGTTTAGAGCTATTCTACAATCTCAATCCTCCATAAGCATCCATAGTGCAAAAAGCTGCTGAGAGCTACACTATTTTGGAACTTGGAGAGGAGAGGAACAAGGGAGAAAGGAGCTAATCTCATGCTAAGAGACAGTTGGAGATGTCTCATTGTCTTACTTCTTTAGTTAGATTCATTAGCATGTGTTTTTAGTGTCTCCTTTGGAATGCCTTCATGTTTTAGTTTTTGATTGATTAACTCTAACATCTTGTGTGTTTTTGTGTTGTTTGATCATAAACTAACCTTGTGCTATTTAGGAGGGCATCATTTGGTGAACCCGACGTGAATCCAAGCACCAAAAACATAATCATTTTTTTTAACTAACATGTCTGAATGTTGAAATTGCCACACAGGTCGCGCTTCGGCGCTATTGAACGCGTTTTAGCGCTTTTGAAAAATCTATTTTAGCGCTATTGACACTCAAATAGCGCTATTGACAACATTGCAGCGCTATTGACGACATTTCAGCGCTAGTGTTCAAGTTTCAGCGCTACTGACAATATTTTAGCGCTTTTGTCTATTCGGGATTCTGGTTTTCTTTCAGCGCTACTGTTTAAATTAGCGCTTCGGCTCACACAGACTAGCGCTATTGCATAAATCAGCGCTTCTGAAAAAAATACAGAATAGCGCTATTGCGACAGAGTGTCGCCCAACTAGACTTGTAACCGAAAAATCAAAAAAAAATTATGCTTGTGGAAGCCCCCCTTTGAGCACTAATTTTACTAACTTGTTTCTTTTCTTTGTGCAGGTTAACAACACAACAAAAAAAAAAAAATCACAAATTTTTTTATTTATTTAGTGCTTAAAAAGAACTTAAAAACACAAAAACATAGTTTCATTATTTTTTTAGTTAGAGATACATTTTGGTTTTGGTGCTTAAAATCAACCAAACAAACTTTATTTCTTGCATCAATTGGGACTTAAAAATCACAATCCACACTTCAAATTTTTGGTGCAGTAAAAAGAACAATCCACTTGTCTTCATTTTGACAAAAACAAATTTTCCTTCATGCAATCGTGTTTTTCATTAAGTTGACCAGGACTTTCAACTTCTAGATTACAAAACATATTGCTTTGAAGTTAAAAAGAACACCATGGCTGTTGGAGCAACATCTCCAAATAGTTAGATCACATTTGCAAATGCTGGATTAAAAGAAACAAGTGTTTTACGTGTTTGGCACGCTTGTGCACAAAAAGTTAGTCGAGTGGTCCTACTTCTAACACACACTATCCTCTCCCTTGGCTCTTGTGGTCCTAGGTGCAAGAGAAAAGTGTTAGTAACGCTCAAAATTTTATCTTTTTAAGAGAGGCCTGCCAAGGGATCGATACTCTTGGGAACGACCTCGAGTGGTAAATCCTTCGAGCCGCTATAGAAATCAGGTGAGAGCGAAAGCTGTAGCCTTGGGTATAGCTGTTCCTACAGTGTAACTGGCCGAAAGGACAAATGGGCCCCACCACCAGTTACAAGGCTCTTAAGTGAGTCACTGCAGAATGAACTTATGTCCAAAGCCATCGAACATGACTAAACACTTTTAAGTAGTAGCCCACCTGTTCTATTGATTGAGGATATTTGAGGTACAATTTAGTGCAAGAGCATAGAAGGTTTTGCTCCCAAGATACTCACCATACATATTTCCTTGAGTAGAAACATAGCTTTTTGAAAAGTCACTTGTGACTTGATAAAAGTGGTGACTCCCCCATCATAGGGATCATCTATTTGTTATGCTCGTGCAAGACTTAGTATATCACATCCTTACCTGCCACGGCGGGATTCATAAGGTATGTAGTACCAAAGTCGAAGAAATATCAAGATGTGGGCTAAATTTATCACAACTGGCCATTTGACCTTAGGGATAAAGAGTGTTTGAAGTGTGTTCGTTTTACAGACCTAGAGCAAATTGAGCTGACTTCAGGCTTTGGAATTACACCTTAAAATACATCTAAAGGAAGGGTCAAAAACAAGTCCAAGGATTGGGTTGATCTAGACCCATACTCATTTGTGCCTTTGAGGCTACAATTTTGTGTTTGTGTGCTTGCTTTGTTTTCTTGTCAAAGAAAAATCAGAAAATCACTTTCAAAAACAAAGTACTCATCCAACATCTGTCAACACAACCAAAAATACCAAAAACAAAGTGCAAACAACACAGAGTCACCACTTTTATGACCATTCTTCACATCTTGAGAAAGAAGAAGTGTCATCAGAATATTACCTTGAAAAGAAGACCATTAAGCTCAAAGGCTTTAATCAAAAGGAGGAAATTCTTCTATATCAATCGACAAATCTTTGTCTCACATAGAGTCTTTCTACATCGCATGCGTCTATACCTTCAAGGTAAAACAAACGAATTTGATTCTGAATCATTAAACCGCAGAGCTTTTATGCAATATAGAGCTCTGAGTTATCACAAGAATCAAGGAGGAAAGATTAATCCCAATTTCTTCCCAAACATCTGTATCACCTACAACACAGCTCGAGAAGTGCCACCAACCCCTGAAAGGGAAGAAGAAGAGTTTGTCCCATTTGTGACACAAAGTTTTTATTGAAAGTTGACAACATTTTCATCCATCATCCCACTCATACATCATCACTTCATCATCAATTCATCCCAAAACTCTCAAAACATTCAGAGGTTCTTGTCCCAAGATCCCTTTTTAGATATTGCTTGAAATCAAAACACATCACTTTTAGATTGTTTCTACATCTAGGATAAGCTCATCCTAAGAGACACATCTACGCAGGTTAAAACTAGTTCATGAGTGAATCCTCTCATTGCTAGGTAGTCAAAATCTGTAACACATCTCAGATTTCTCTACACCTTATCACATCCAAACTCCTCAAAACAAACAAGCAATTCAAAGAAGGAATTTCGGTTACATCTACCTGAAAGTGCTAGAGATCCCCATACAACACAAATCACCAACCAATCAATCTTGCATTTCATCACCACTCATCATCGTCTTCAATCAACTTCAAGACAAACTTGCAAACAAAATGGCTCAAACCCGATCACGATCAAGGCAATGAGAAATGGAAATTGAGGAAGAAGAGGACAACCTCAATGAATTTCAAGAAGCACTTGGAGGAACTGGGAATGATGAAAACCCAAGTACACCCACTCCTTCAACAATCGAAAGAGTTCAGCATAACCCTCATTTTAACAGATTATTCGATGAAATACTAAGGAGCAATGCGGATGCTCACTTCTTAAGACTGGCTCAAGAAGGAGCCAAACTCCCCTCAGACTTTGATCTTGCCCAATTAAGACAAGCATCAGAAAGACAAAGTCGCCATGAGGAGGAAAGGCGTAGAGATCACATCAGATATAACATCCCTCGAGGTAACCCACCACCTCCTCCTCCAAATGAAATAGAGATGTTGCGGCAACAGGTTGAGAATCTCGCCCAACAACTTCATAGTGGTGTTAAGACCAATCAATTCTCACTTAACGACATCTGTCCCTATCCGTTTGACAGGAATCTTTATATGCCACCCTTTCCACGCGGGTTCGAAACACCAAAATTCGAAAAATATAGAGGAAAGGGAGATCCCCGCGATCATGTCCGAGAATTTCATTCCGCTTGTCTCGAAGTCGCATATGAAGACACATACTTAATGCGCCTTTTTCCCCAAAGCTTGGGAGGAACAACCACATCATGGTTTTCCCGACTACCAGGTGGCATAAGAACATTTGAGGAACTCATCCAGAAGTTCCTATCTCATTACTCTTATAATATTGAACGCGACATCACCATGGCTGATCTATGCAACACCAAACAAAAACCAGGTGAATTATTCTCAGTATTCCTGCAACGATGGCGTCAAATGTCTAGCAGACGTTCTCTTCAGTTACCTGAACGAGAACTAGTGGAAATTTTCATTTCCAACTTAAACGAAGAAATGGAATTTCACCTGGATGTCAAAGACACTGATTCTTTTAATGATATGATCACCAAGGGTATCAAATGTGAGCGGGCACTCATCAAAAAAGGACTCATCAAAATCTTTAATGAACCCAAAGATGGTCCTCGCCCGCGCTTCAATAGCGATAAACCGAACTTCTGGAACAAGAATAAAAATATCGTCAACGATGGGGTTGTCGATGCTCGAACTATCCAAAATGCACAACCTGTGGTTCGGTTTGCAGGACAAAATCCTCCACCTCAGAATAACACAAATGTTCCTTCCAATCAAGGTCGCATCACATCTCAGGATGAACCAAGACCTCGTCCACAAAAACAAAAACGTACATACACTCCCCTAGGGGAACCCATTGAAACAGTGATGCGACAACTCATTTCTCAGAATTTGATCACTCTACCTAAGCTATCCAACTATGAACCTCAGGTCAAACCAGCGTGGTGGCGAGATACTGAACACTGTGAGTTCCATCAAGGAAGAGGACATAAGACAAGTAATTGTCATCGATTGAAAGATCTCATTCAGGATCTTATTGACCGAGGAGAAATTGAAATTGAAGGACATGACCCAAAAACAACCAATAATGATCATCAGATGTTCAAAAATCCACTTCCATCGCAAGATCAAAGGGGTCCTTCCACTTCCAGACGAGGTCCTGATACCACTGATTATACGCAGGCTGCGTATAATTACACTGTCAATCACCTGTATGATGCCAGCGAACAAATTGCAACTATCACCTTCAAAAATCCCACCTCAAATTGCAATGTTGTTACACGTCGTGGCAAGGTCACCATCAAGGCAGCTCCACAAGGCACCACCTCCATCCCAAAGCAGTACAATCTTGTGGAACAATTAGACAAAACCCCTGCACTTATATCCATCTTGGAGCTTTTGCGTCTGTCACCATCTCATAAAACAATCTTGGATCAAGCACTCCAAGAGGCGTCAGTCCCTGCAAACCTGAACACGGACCAATTTCAAGCCATGGTTGGAAGTCTAAAGTCATCACCTTGTCTCACTTTTTCCGAAAGTGATAACTCTTCCTTCCAGCAACCTCATAACGCCTCACTCCACATTGAAGGCTTTGTCAACCAACACAGAATCAAGCGAGTCTTGATAGATAATGGAGCAGGCCTAAACATTTGCACACTACAATTGGTCACAGCATTGGGATATGCAATAGAATCAGTGGATCCTCGCAAGAAGATCACCATCAAGGCCTATGATGATGCAGAACGTTCATCCAAAGGAGCTGTGGTACTACCAATCCGAGTAGGCCCCGTGGTAAAGCACATCACTTGTCAGGTTCTGAACCTTCCTCTGCCATATAATCTGTTATTAGGGAGACCTTGGATACATGCCATGCAAGCTGTTCCATCTACCTACCATCAATGTATCAAGTTCCCACATAATGGTGCAGAGATCACAATCCTGGGTGATGCAAATCCTTTTGCTTTTTGCCATAATATCAGCCATCAACCAGAGATTACTGTTCCTAATAATCGGGAAGCCATTTCCTCTACATCATATGTAAATCCCGCCTCTCTTGCCAGTTCAAACACTCCTATACCCAAGCAAGAAAAGCTAAAGATGAAAGTAGCAGAGGAAGGTCCTGGAGAATACAACTTGAGTCAGCTCTTTTGTGTGGGACAAATGCCCACTTCTCCAAAAACACATGGTAAACCACAACAGTTGCTCCAGCAACCCCTAATCACGCCAGCATGTGCCTTAACGCCTTTCATCCTTGGAAAAATTCAAGAGGAAGAAACACAAGATGAGGACCTAGCAGACTGGATCTATAAAGATCCCATCACCACTGACATACCACGAGTTACACTTCCTACGGAACAATATGGCAAAGGCCTCCTCATTATGCAAAGAATGGGGTATGATGGTCAAAGTGCTTTGGGATACTGCAAACAAGGACGACATGAACCTCTGCTACCAGAATTCAAGCCCAAAGGTAATACAGGCCTAGGTTTTGAAAAAGAAGTCCTTCCTAAACTCAGATTCAAAGGAAAACCTAGCAAACCATATTGCCCACCTACTACAAAGAGGACACGTTTTATAATCAAAGCACCATCAAGCACTATCCCCACTGCCCCATCGAGGCTCACAACTCCACCGCAACCATCACCAGTGCCAAACATACCACCAATCGAACCAGTAATCCCATCAATAACACCAATAGTAGCAGCCGCTACATTGGAACCCGCAGCAACATCTACGGCGCCAGTAGTTCTAGCAGAAGCCACTGAGTCACCATTGCCGATACTTCCAATAACAAATCCTTTAAACCCCATCACGGTTCCTGCAGCATCGATCACCACAAAAGTACATAAACCAATCACACCTGCCGTGTTCAACTCCAAAGACATCCCAGTATGGTATAGCAATCGGATGCTGGAAAGTGATTCAGAGACCGACTCACATGAGTGGGAATTTGATTCTGTACAGCTTAACACTTCAGATGAGGAAGACACATCACCACCTCCACCACGCAAAGACATCCCTGTTTACGGAGAAGCACAGATAAAGACCACTTGGGTACCTGAGCTGGAAACATCTTCCACAGACCCTACGTCTCATCCTACGCCTGATTCTGACAGGGAGAGTACCATCAACGACCTTCACCACACTGTCTTAACCCTCACTGATACCTCTAACACACTTAACTTAATCGATGAAGTAATGCCCATTATCCACCCTGAACTCATCGAATGGAACCAACCAAATCCCCCATGTCTTGACCTCTTCCAAAACGATGAGGCTATCATTGACTTTTTGGAATTAAGGGATAATCTACCAAGCGGGGATCACAAAGCTGGATTCGCCATTGAACTTAATAGCGCAGCATACTTCGGAGCGGATGCCAAACCCTTCAGCTGCAAAAATATAACATTAAAACATGGATCTTCCAGTGAAAACCACACTGTGGCACTGTTTGATCCAACAAAAGTAAAAAGAAAGAGCGTATCCAACGGTGAAAACCTCTTTGAGGCGCCTGAGGATGAAGGGTTTGACATTCTTCTTGCTAGTACACAACAGGAACGATCGACAATTCTCATTGAGGAGACTAAAGAATACAATGTGGGGACTCCTGAAAACCCTCATATCATACATCTGGCATCTCTTCTCACTCCAGAGGAACAGCTTCAATTTATAGAGTTCTTCCAGAAGCGTCAGATCAACTTTGCATGGTCATATGCAGACATGCCTGGGCTTGATCCTGATTTAGTCATGCATCATCTCACAGTAGCAGAAGGAGCCAAACCTGTTAAGCAGAAGCTTCATAAGATGCATCCCCAGATTGCAGTGCTAGTCAAAACAGAACTCAAGAAACTTCTAGATGTTGGTTTCATTAGGCCAATTGATTATGCAGAATGGATCTCCAATATTGTACCAGTTGGCAAACCAAAAGGGGGCATCCGCATTTGTACAGACTTCAGAGATCTGAATAAGGCATGTCCTAAGGATGACTTTCCCCTACCAAATATCGACATCATAGTGGATTTGACAGCAGGACATGCCATGCTTTCACTCATGGATGGCTTTTCAGGATATAATCAAATAAAGATCGCACCAGAGGATCAACATAAGACAGCCTTCACATGTCCATGGGGCACATACTGCTGGAATGTAATGCCTTTTGGTCTAAAGAATGCAGGAGCAACCTATCAAAGAGCAATGACCACCATCTTCCATGACATGATGCATACCATGATGGAAGATTATGTGGATGACTTACTAGCAAAATCACTCACAAGAGGAGGACATCTCCATATCTTAGATCAAATCTTTGATAGACTGGAACAATATCATGTTCGACTCAACCCAAAGAAATGTGTCTTTGGAGTGACCTCCGGGAAGCTTCTAGGATACATTGTCTCAAGCAAAGGCATTGAGGTTGATCCAGCAAAGGTTAAAGCAATCATGGACATGCCACCTCCAAAGAATATCAGTCAGCTAAGGACACTACAAGGACGGCTTCAATCCATCCACAGATTCATTGCACAATTAGCCGATAAGTGTCACCCATTCACACACCTGCTACACAAGAACATCCGCTTTCAGTGGGATGACAGATGCCAGCAAGCATTTCAGTCACTCAAAGACTATCTCATGAATCCACCATTATTGATGCCACCAGATCCAAGTAGACCATTATTGCTCTATATCTCAGCAACAAGTACATCATTGGGTGTACTACTAGCACAACATAATGCAGAAGGTAAAGAGTGTGCTGTTTACTACATCTCTCGCACACTGGTTGGCTATGAACTCAATTACACACCTATTGAGCGAGCTTGCCTAGCAGTAATCCTGGCAGCCACTAAACTGAGGCACTATCTATTAACACACAAGGTACAACTTATCGCAAAGATTGATCCACTCAAGTACTTACTTAGCAAAGCAGCATTGACAGGTCGCTTGGCCAAATGGGTAATGATTCTAAGTGAATTCGACATTGAGTATGTGGACCGTAAAGCTATCAAAGGTCAGGTTATTGCAGATCAGTTGGCCGATGCACCTCTCATAGGCGATCATCCTCTCATTTCCAATTTTCCAGATGAAGAGATATTCATGATTACAACAGCACAGCCATGGAAACTATATTTTGATGGTTCATACACTAGGCATGGCTCGGGGGCAGGCATTCTGTTTATCACACCTCAAGGTGATAGCATCCCGAAGTCTTACAGGCTCACATTTCCATGCACAAACAACATAGCAGAGTATGAGGCTTTGATCACAGGACTCAGGCTAGCCATACAATGGAAATTACAAGAACTGCAAGTATATGGCGACTCACAACTGGTCATTCGACAAGCAACTGATGAATATCAGACCAAAAATGATAAACTCATGCCATACAAGCAAATGGTGGACACTCTAAAGACATCATTTACTACTATCACCTTTGAGCAGATACCAAGAGATCAGAATCGAGCTGCTGACGCTATGGCTACTATCGCATCTCTCCTAGATCTTCCACAGAATTCAACACGCTACGAGTTCTTGGTAGAACAGCTTTGGATTCCCGCTTATGATATCCCTGAATCTGAAATGATATGTCGCCTTGTCGGTTCCGAATCCCCATGGTACGGTGAGTTCTACACCTATCTTCGCGATCACACCCTTCCTCCCAACCAATCAAATAACCAACGAAAAACCTTCATTCGCCAAACTGCTCGATATACCATTATTGCCGAAACCCTATATCGACGTAGTCTTGATGGTACTCTCCTTCGATGTCTGGAACAAGGTGAGATAACAAAGGCTTTGGAAGAGGTACATGAAGGAATTTGCGGGACTCACTCAAGTGGTCCATCACTAGCCAAGAAGATCATGCGAGCTGGATACTATTGGCCATCTATGGAAAAGGATTCCTACTATTTTGTCAGGAAATGCAAGAAATGTCAAGTTCATGGTGACCTGATACATGCACCGGCCCAGGAACTGCAACCAATCACAACACCATGGCCTTTTTGTCAATGGGGCCTTGACCTTGTCGGTAAGATTCACCCATCTTCATCCAACGGCCATAAATTCATTATTACCGCCACTGAATATTTCACCAAGTGGATCGAAGCTGTTCCACTTACCCAAGTCACCGGCAAGCAGATCGCCTCATTCATCCTCAACTACATCATCTGCCGGTATGGTGTGCCCATGTCCATCATCACAGATAACGGTCTTCCTTTCAAAAATCAGGATGTCCGTGAGCTTTGTGAGAAATTTCATATCCAACACCGCTTTTCCACTCCCTATTACCCACAAGGCAATGGTCAGGCCGAAGCATCCAATAAAAACATATTGAGGATCCTAAAGAAGACAGTCAATGATGCCGGTCGTGATTGGCATGTTCAATTGAATCCAGCATTATGGGCATATCGAACTAGCATTCGAACCCCTACAGGTGCAACTCCTTATTCATTGGTCTATGGTGCTGAAGCTATCTTACCTATTGAGGTCGAGATACCATCCTTACGAGTTTCATTGCATAATCTCATCGATGATGACGCATACAGAGTATCCCGTCTTCAGGACTTAGAGTTACTTGATGAGAAGCGACAAGCTGCATACAATCACCTCAAAGCCTATCAGCAGCGCATGAGCAGAAGCTACAATCACCGAGTTAGACCTCGTACATTTGAGGTAGGTGATCTTGTTCTACGAGAGAATCCTCGCAACCAACCAAACAGAGAACATCAAGGCAAGTTTGAATCAAACTGGCTGGGCCCATATGTTGTCACTGCTGTGTTCGGGTCCGGGGCATATCAGTTGGCTACATCAGAAGGAGAACCGCTTGCAGATCCAATCAATAGCATGCACCTCAAAAGGTTTTATACCTAAGGTGTACAGAGCATCAGGCTCCCCTGCATATCAGAAAATACCAAAAACATTCAGAAAATTCCTGAAGAAAATACAAAAACATTCAAAAAAGTAAAGAAAAATCATGCATCCAAACGGTGAACAACCACTCCGGTGGCACCTTGGGTAAGTGCGATGGTGAAAACCTGGCAAACAGGTGCCACTCGTAAAGGCAATGGCTCTAGTATCTTTCAGGCTCGTTGTGATCACATTCATGCACACATACATCCATCCATCCCAACCATGGCTTGTTATTTGATCTACAATTAAGAAAGTACTCCATGCGTCTAGCATCCCACCTTTTCATAGTCAGGTCTAAAAACTGGGGGCAATACCCTTAACCTATTGATGGAAGTGGATTCTACATTGTCTTATGTGTCATTACGCTCTTCATTCAGGCAATCATCAAAAATATCAAAAACATTCAAAAATGTCCCAGAAAATATCAAAAACATTCACAAACAATACAAAATCCAAAAACATTCAAAAATGACTCTCAAAATACCAAAAACATTCAAAATTGTTTCACAAAATCCAAAAACATCAGAAAACATTGAAAATTACACAAAAACATGACAAAACTTTGTACATACCCATCTATGCAGATACCAAAACAAACATTGATAAACTACTCACACACTGACCATTTACCAATCAACCACACAATCAACATCAACAAACCAAACTGTCTTTAACACAAGGATGCATCCTTCCTTATCAAAAACAAAGACAAGATGACGTTTTCTTTGACAAGAAAATTCTGTTAAGCTATCAAATGCTTGGTTGATTCGTGAGTAATTCATTTGTTTATCTGTATCGGGATCTTTCAGCATTGTTTTGTATCGTTTGCGCATTATTTCCGATGAAGTTCTGGGGCATGTACTAATGGTGTCTACGTGGGAAGTTCACCAAGCTACGTGATCTTATGCAAAATGCAGTCATAGATCACTACGGCTTGCTGACTACAGCGTATACCTCGACCATATGAACATGAACCATTACCAAGGATCCATATTCTTTATTCTTTATGTATATATACTGTTTGGTTGCAGGTACAATGCTCATCCTTTGATTCCTCTTCCTCCAAATTGGATAAAGGTTTCATTTTTTAGTACGGTATGTACTTGTCTCAGGATCTGATCAAGCCTAAGATCAAGGAGGACGATCCAAGTCATGCACGAAAGGAGATAATCCTTGTCTGTTCCGCAAGCAATACTCTGGTCGACTTGACCCTTATATCAAGTCATTTGTATTAACTTGCTATATTAAAATCCATGAAAGAAATACTCAGGTCATCTTGAATCATTGTGTCAAGATGCTTGTATTCTCTTCCAACATTTTAAAGCTCAATGATGAAAATAGAGCACTATGGATCGTCATTTCACCTCATCTGTTTATATCTTGCATTCCGTTGCATATCACCCATCCATTCATTCATATGTAGGCTTTTACATGTAAAAATGATTAATAAAAGCTGGTCTTGGATACAATCACGACCGAGTACTCTGATACATCATCAATGCATTATGCAAAGTCTTAAAACAACCTTGCATAATCATATCATCCTTGCATATAGGTGCATCTTGCATTGCGACCATTCATGTCATTTTTAAACTTAAACATTGCATATAGTTCATTGTTGCCATTAGTTTTCATTAAACAAAATCATTTTCATCATTGCACCAATCATAAATAATTAGATTCATTCATGGGATCAAATTGTCTTTGATTGTTTTAAATCATTTACTAAACATTTCATCCAGTATAAATTATCCATTATCATCTTATCCACTTATTATTACACACATCCATTTATCCATTTAGATACACAGTGCATTCATTCATTCATTAATAAAGCATCTTATTATGTTCATTTTTTTCATTCACATTGCATTTATTATCATTACATTAAGGTGCAGTTATTATCCCCATTAGTTATCATATCATCCCATTATCATTTGCACTTCCCAACATATTTACAAACGCATTTAGAAACATTCATTTAGGCATTATCATATAAACATTTGTACTTTACATTTGTTTATTCATCTACATTCATTTTAATATCATCATATAAACATTTGTACTTTACATTTGTTTATTCATCTACATTCATTTTAATATCATCATATAAACATTTGTACTTTACATTTGTTTATTCATCTACATTCATTTTAATATCATCATATAAACATTTGTACTTTACATTTGTTTATTCATCTACATTCATTTTAATATCATCATATAAACACTTGCACTTTACATTTGTTTATTTATCTACATTCATTTTAATATCATCATATGAACACTTGCACTTTACATTTGTTTATCCATCTGCATTCATTTCGACATCATCATATCAACATTTGAACTTAAACCTTTTGTTTATCCATATTACATTCATCTAAACACATCTAGATGCATATCCATACATAAAATCATTCATCTAACCATTGCATTGACATCATCACATAAATCAACTCATCATTACATCGCAAAAGGAAACATCATACAATCTTGTTCATCCACCAAAAACATAAGCATATATCATCCTAGTATATTTATACATAATATCATTTATTCAACCATTGCAAAAAAATCAGCTCATCATTACATTGCAATAGGAAACATCATCAAATCCTGTTCATACATCAAAGCATGAGCACATACCATCCTGCATTCATATGTCAGTATCTCACATCATAACTCATCATAAAATCATATCAAACCTGCATTCATATGTCAGTATCTCACATCATAAATCATCATAAAAACATGCATAAAAGAAACATCTCATCAAATGCATACATGTACACATATACATCTAAAGTAATAAATCATCATCATGCATAAACATCCATACATCATCAAATGCATATCATCACAAAATGGGATCTTCTCATATATATCAACTCATTTATCAGAGTACAATGAAGTCTACGAAATCGGCTACCAAGCGCCATCCAAGATACAGTCCAAAACATAGACAATGATACAACACATATATGCAAAAATGCTCTCTCAGATGCCGCTCTGGCCAGATGCTGTACCTGCCCCACCCCTACCTACTCCACCGCTGGTACCGGCACCACCTGATCCATCTCTCCATGGAGGCCTCATCGAACCCCCACTCCCTCCTGCATCTCCTGATCTATCCTGCCGTAAAGGACCCATCACTCCCCCACTGCTCTGCATCCTCTGTGATCGCTCGGATCTGGCCTGCCGCATCTGGGTATAGCTGAGAGCTCGCTGGCTAATCGGTACCACCTGGTCATATAACCCACGCCAGTACTCTATCTCTGCCTGTGCTCGCCGTATCTCTCTCATAATCTCCCCTGACGGCCCCTGCGCACCAGTCCGGACTCTCTCCTGTAGCTCCGCTAAACTCTCCACCGCAGTATCTCTCTCCCGCAGCACCACTGTCAGCTCTGCCTCACGTGCAAATAGCTGCACATCTCTAGCTGCTACCTCCGCCTCTAATCTCTCTACCCGGGTCTGCAAATAACCTATCATGTGCTCCCGCAGATCCCCTGCACCACACTCCCCTATATCCATGGCTGCTGCACCTGTATCACCCCCTCCACTAGGTCCCTCCTCTGCACCACACTCCCCTGCACCACCCTCTCCTGCACCTGTATCCATCGGGATCTCTCTCTCCATCCCCCTCCCACTCAGCTGCACTCCTCCCTGCATCAACGGTCCCTGTGATATCTGTAGAGGTAGTCCCCCTCTCCCTCTCCGCTGTCTCGGCATCCCCATCCCTCCTCCACCTCCTCCACCACCACCACCTCCTCCTCCTCCTCCTCCTCCTCCTCCTCCACCACCTCCTCCTCGACCTCCTCCTCTCCGTCCTCGTCCCCTCTCATCCTCAAACGCTGGGATCGGCTCCGCTGGATCTGATATCCGTCGGATCGGGTGCGCCGCCCGATACTGTGTATACTCTGCTGTAACCCCTGCATCAACGACCCTCGGTCGTAGATCCCATGGCCTCGCCTGCAGTGTACGGAACTCTGCCAGTGCCTGATCATATGGTAGCACTGGACCCCATGC
The DNA here is from genome assembly GCF_030272615.1 of Cryptomeria japonica. Classification (NCBI taxonomy): domain Eukaryota; kingdom Viridiplantae; phylum Streptophyta; class Pinopsida; order Cupressales; family Cupressaceae; genus Cryptomeria; species Cryptomeria japonica. The sequence goes on from NC_081407.1 coordinate 594,606,261, forward strand.
ATACCGCTCTCGAATAACTCGAGCATACTCTCCTGATCCGCTCGGCAGTCCCTGCTGCCGTCCAAACTGCCTCATAACCCGTCCTGGCACCTGTCTCTCCACGTGATACGAAGTCCTCCCAATGAGGAATCGGGTCATGAAGACATAAGGTAGTGCCTCTGCATCATCCTCCCATGGCTCACACTCCAAGTATGGCCGCCAGATCACTGCATCTAGGTCATCTAATGCTCGCCTCCACCACTCTAGCTTCCCCAAGTGGGGCTGGCTCATCATACCACTATACATAAACATATAGGGCTGGTCCACGGCTCGGAATCTCAGACTCACTGGTCGAGTCACTGGTAGATGCTCCCATGCCCACACATGCAGCAGCGTCATGCCTACTGCAAGTGAACCTCTCCCCCGGTACACTACCTCGTGTAACTCCTGGTACATGTGCGCTAATACGCACGGCCCCCAGGCATATCGAGTCCCCTCTGTCACCATCATCTCAATCACCTGTCCCCATCCGACCGCCAATCCATGTGACCGCCTGTCTGGACATAGGAGCCCTCCCACGATCCCTGACAATACTGCTGGAAGGGGCTCATATAGTGCCGCTATATCCTCCCAGGCAATCGACCCATCATCAATAAATACGTCCTCATCAAAAATCCTCTGGCAAGACACTGTCCCCCAGGATCGATCATACGTCACCAGCTGCCCTCGAATCAGAATCCGAAGAATACGCCACACGTCCTCCAAAGTCACCGTCATCTCGCCCTGAGCCAGATGGAACGTACATGTCTCACTGTGCCATCGCTCTGCTAAAGCTGTAATCAGGCCGTGATTCATTCGAATCACGGGCATATGCATCACCTCATAGAGCCCAGTCGCCGCAATGCAATCTATCTCTATCTGAGTCAAACGATCTCGCAACCCCTGTGTCGCAGGGTGGCGCTCGCGTAACTGCAACACGCGCAGATCCTCCTGCACATAGACGTTCATCCAAACACCATCAGTTGTTTTGTTATCAAACTTTCTTAAGTTTACACCTAGACTATCATCAGATACTTTGATCAAGTATCTTCGAGTCTCAACAGGTAAGCAATCATGGCCGCCTAGACTTCAACAGACATTTTCTCCTAACAAATGACCTAAGTCTCATCGGGCTACTATGGTTCAAAACAACTCCCACTTCACCTCGTCATCCATCAATCGTTAAGGTATCAGGAGATTTGTTTTGTCCGAAACTGGGGCATCTTGTACCCTAAAGCAAAAGCGCTATTTAACCTACAAAAGCGCTCATTCTGAACAATAGCGCTACAACAATGTCAATAGCGCTCAAACAGCCCTCCAATAGCGCTACAAAAATGAAAGCGCTAAACCCACTCCACAATAGTGCTATTAAAAGACAATAGCGCTCAATTAGCTACACCATAGTGCTACAAAAACAAAGGCGCTAAAACCACTCTACAATAGCGCTATTACGAGACAATAGCGCTCAATTGACCCTACAGTAGCGCTAATTTATCAAAAGCGCTCAAACTTGCTTGCAAAAGCGCTAAATTAATGCACACGCGCTAAAACTAGCCTACAAAAGCGCTATTGCGGCACAATAGCGCTAATTCATGGAGCAAAAGCGCTAAAAACCTAGTTCCAGCGCTCTTGCTCCGACTTGACTTGGACTTAACTAAAAACATACCAAAAATGCATAAAAAGTGAGTTTTCGAATTTGCGTACCGCTGGTCCATAGTCGGCTGGGCGCTGGTACCCGGCGGACTCGCTCAAATCGGTGCTCAGTGATCGGAAACGGCATCGTCGCTCCTCCTTGCTCCTCCAAATGTCACTGTCAGAGCTATAGTTTTCAACTGGTCGCGGTCACAAATGATCCTATTTTACCCCCTTTCACCCCATTTATACCCCCCCGCCGTCACCATAACTTCGCCCCGCTCATCGCCGTGGTCCCCGTGAACTTCTCGAGCCCCCCATTTTTCCATGCTTCCCCTGATTTCTTCTATTTTTAACCAGTATACCTAACTTCTTCTCTTCTATCACCTCGCCAATTTTCATTCTTTTTCGAGAGATCGCCCGATTTTTCGAAATTTTTCGGCCCATCTCTCGAGGGGGCATACCACCCATTAAATTTACATTTTATGGGGCATTTCTTCACACCAATTTTTCTTTCTTTGAAACGATGCGATAAACTGCACCGTCTCAAAGAGGGGCAAATGTAGTCACATAAATCTGTCCATTTTAATTAAATGAATATTTTGTATTTATTTGATTAAAAATCCACTAGCCATCAATTAATTAAATTAATATTTAATTAATTCATCCCCAAACATTCTTCTATTAATTAAATAAATTATTCAATTTATTTTAATTCATTCATTAAATCCAATTCCAATCAATTAAATAAATAAATCAATTTATTTAATTAAATCCCCCTTTTCCTCTTTTAAATAAATTAACATTTATTTAAATCATTTTAAAACCCCCCCACTTGCATTTTCCTACAAATGCAACTTGCACACATTTATTGAAATAAATGAATTTTTATTTTAATAAAATCCTATTTTCCCTCACCCACCAAATCCACTTGCAAAATCTAATCCCCTTCTAGATTCTTCTAACCCCTTCCTGATTAGCCTAATCCATCCCCTAATTATTGTCACATTCCTAAGCAAAATGGAGTCACTTCTCAAAGACTCCAAAGTCTTTGAAAAGCATTTAATGCTTTGTGTGTTCAACCAATTAACCCCCCAAAGTCTTCCAAGACCACTAATGGCTCTTACATGACCATTTATGTCTCTTACATAACCATTTATGGTTATTTCAATCTTGTCTCCCCAAACATTTATTGTTTGACCATATTCATCCATTTCACATTTGCACAAGATTTTATCCATTGGATAAAAGCTTTATTCTTTGAATAAAGAGTTTATTCATTCAACCAACCTTGACTCTAAAATCCCAGAGTCATGTCAGGCATTTAATGCTTATTCCCTCTCCTCTCAACCTATCTCACATTGACACTTGTCATCCTGGGATTGGGTTGAAAGCCCTCACATGGATTTGAAATCATTCAATCCTGACCCTTGTTGAGATTACTCAATCTCAACCATCCATTGCTCCATTTTCCCTATAAATAGAGCTCATTCCTTCATAATCCAGATCCTGAAAACTTGTATGCATTTAGACTATAGCCATTTTAGAGAGCATTTAGCATAGCATAACTAAATATTGTCTTTTGGTTAAAACACATCATTTTAGCATTAAAAAATAGTTTTTCATTTCATGTTTAGAGCTATTCTACAATCTCAATCCTCCATAAGCATCCATAGTGCAAAAAGCTGCTGAGAGCTACACTATTTTGGAACTTGGAGAGGAGAGGAACAAGGGAGAAAGGAGCTAATCTCATGCTAAGAGACAGTTGGAGATGTCTCATTGTCTTACTTCTTTAGTTAGATTCATTAGCATGTGTTTTTAGTGTCTCCTTTGGAATGCCTTCATGTTTTAGTTTTTGATTGATTAACTCTAACATCTTGTGTGTTTTTGTGTTGTTTGATCATAAACTAACCTTGTGCTATTTAGGAGGGCATCAACTAGTATACCTACTTTTACATCAAACATAATGACTACTTCAACATAATACTATCTCTGTTTCTGGTGTGAATGATAAAGGCAACAAATCTATAGCTCCCCCAAACCAAAATCTTTAGATTTTTACTGATCCATTGGCTTCTCATACCTCTAATGCGATTGATACTAATGATTCCTCTGTCTCACCTGATGATCTTGTGTCTATGACTCCGAATGTGATTAATTTTGTAGAGCAACAGAAAATCCCTAAAGAACCTTCCATCACATTTGATTCCAGTGAAACTATCAGGGCACCTGATGGTCCTTTATATATAGTTGCAAAAGTCAAGAATACACCTTGCCGTGGAGTGCTTATTGATCCTTCTTGTATGGTTAATGTCATTACTGAAGAATTTCTTTTTACTTTGCAATTGAATCAAGTGATCTATGATGAAACAAATGTGGTTGTGAAACTATTTGATGCATTTTCTTCTCTTGCAATTGGTTCTATTACATTACCTATTGAGGTCCATAACAAATCCCTTGATGTGGACTTTGCTATTATTCCATCGTCCGAACAATTTCGTGTGAAGCTAGGCTATCCTTGGCTGTCTTCCATGAAAGCTACTGCTTCTCCTATTCACAAGTGTTTGAAATTTCCCCATAATGGTGAAGTTGTTACTGTCAATCATAGTCTCTTTAAACCAGCTGAAAGAGCTTCTAGCATTCCTATTGATTACTTTTGGCCTAAACAATTCCAATCTCTTCCTCCGCGAAGTGATCATCTTTTTAAATCTTATAAAAAGTGGAAAAAAGATATGATCCTATCTCTAAGTGAACCTAGAACACCCAAACTTGACATTCCTATCATTCTTGAGAAGGAAGTTCTTCCTTTGAAAGATAAAACTAATGTCTTTCCTCAAGAAGATTCCCAACCCATCCCTATGGATGTAACTATGCCTATATCTAATAAACTTCCTAAAAGTAGACCTATACCTCCTCGTCATGATGGGCTTGGTCTCCTTCTGAAACCAAATATTCCTCCTTTGTATGGAGCAGTTCCTCCTCCTTCCTCTTATGGAGAGAAGATACCTTCCTCTTCTCCTATTATTCAACCTAAGAGACCACAACCTAAACACCCAAGTGATAAGGATGAGAACATTCCTCCTCCTCAATCTTCTCAACTTCCTACTAAGACTAGACGAAATCGTTCTGCACGTGAACGCCGATGAAAGCATTGTCTTAGAGCTCAGGCAACTGCTTCTCAAACTTTGCAATGCCCAAAAACACCTTCAGCTAGTATTATTCCATTTTCTCCTCAGCCGAAAATTGAGCCAAAATCTCCTAAACATAAGATGCATGATGGTCTTGATCCTGTGCGAGTTAAAGACCCTATTTTTATAAATCTTGATGATGATATAGATGAAATTGTTATTCATGATGAAAATGTTATTCCTGTTCATTCTAATAGTGAATATGAATATGTTGATGTTGATAACCATTTATCTAACGCATTTTCTAAAGCACTTATCCTAGCTCCTAGACAAGAACAACGTGGCTCAGAACATGAACATAGCCCTTGTTTGGATCTTGTGATAGCTCCATCTGCTGTGTTGGATGTTCTCCTCTAGCGTGTTTCCTACCTTCCCAAAATATTGATCAGCAAGATCGGGGGGTAGATGACATGCTAGACTAGTTTCATTAGCATAGCAGATTCTCTCCTCCTCTCTTTTGTTACTTCTTCTATGTGTTATTCTCATTCTTCTATTTGTTGTCCTTAGTGTTGTCTACTTGAGGACGATGCAAAGCATTGAGATCTCTTTTGGTCTCTCTCATGTTGACTCAAAAGACACATGTGTTCCCTTCTTCTAGGTGACCTTCCTTGATTGGGGAATGAAGAACAATTATGCATACATACATATGATATACATGAATTATCATACAACATACTGACCTTGAGGAAAGCAAAGTCACCTTGTGCTTTGTGTTTTGTGTTTATTATCCTTGGGCTTATCTCACACTTGGGGGCTAAATCCTTGTGATAACATGCTCCTTTCCCTTCTCATTCTTATATGTATCACTACCTTAAAGCAATCACCTCCGGTGAGGCGTGTGCGATCGCTTTAATGTAGGGGGGCATACATCCCGTTCATATCTTTTCAAGATATTTGAAAATTTCTTGACAAATTTAGCTTTGCCTTGAAAATTTTGATATCTTTCTTGCATGACTCATAGTGAGGGAACCTTACTACTGACAGTCATGGTTCTCCCTCGTGATCTTCCCTTTTACTTTGTCAATCGAAGTCGTAAGATCCTTAGTCCACTGGGGGCTTGGTGTATCTTGCCTCCTTGACGTGGTGAAATTTTTTCAATGTTGTTTCCTTGTACTTTACCGGAAGTATGAGCGTACGCTTATACTCCCGCTAAAGTGGGGGCTAAAATACATCCCGTTCATATCTTTTCAAGATACTTGAAAATTTCTTGACAAATTTAGCTTTGCCTTGAAAATTTTGATATCTTTCTTGCATGACTCATAGTGAGGGAACCTTACTACTGACAGTCATGGTTCTCCCTCGTGATCTTCCCTTTTACTTTGTCAATCGAAGTCGTGAGATCCTTAGTCCACTGGGGGCTTGGTGTATCTTGCCTCCTTGACGTGGTGAAAGTTTTTCAATGTTGTTTCCTTGTACTTTACCGGAAGTATGAGAGTACGCTTATACTCCCGCTAAAGTGGGGGCTAAATGTAGCGTCCTAAAATTGCGACACTTGCAATTTTGACTGCATTTGGGTCTTCACGATGGTGATGCAACATGGAACCTGAATGGAGACCCCGAAACTTGTTCATGACATCAAAAACTGCATTTCTCAGCACCCTGGCCTGATCCTCCTTGCACCCATCTGTCTCGAGAGGTGGGACCATGGCGCCCAGTGCCCTGGTCCTTGGCCCTATTTTGGGCCCGGTCTCTTATGGGGCTTCGGGTCTTTAAGTTTGCAAATTGGAAAATAATGTTTCCTGGTCGGCCTAAGGTCGGGAAAATCAGTCTATCAGCCCTAATTGACAAGTATATAAACTACTTTTCCTCTCCTAAAAAGGGAGAGAAAGAGGAGGACATATGTGTGCAAAGGCGCGAAAGCGATATTCAAACATTCAAACATTCAAGCATTCCTTCAAGCAATTGAGCATTCTAAGTCTCCATTCAAGGCTAGGTGTTGCATTCAAGACAAGGATTCAACGATTGAAGAGGAGATCACTTACAACACATTACATACAACATACATTACACCTTCGCATGTAAGAATACAAACATTCTTACAACAAGGTATTAGTACTTGTTTACATTACAAACATTTACATTTACAACATTCTCATTTCTTGGTCAATTCCAAAACCGGGGTTTGACCTAAAGGCAAACCCCTCATCCCTAACCCCCCAATCATCCTCTCTGTTCTGTGTGTAGGTTGCAGGTACGCGGCTGTAATTGAAGATCTGGGATCCTTGTGCAAAGACGAACAGATCCCCCTTCGTTTCGCAGATTTTTCGGAGGACCGTGTGCACGCTGGGCGCCATCGTCCCGTCAAATTTTTCTCAAATTTGCAGAACAGCACTGTCTCGACATTTTACTACTAATTCCAGGTCCGCAACTTCATACCATATCCCTATCTCTGTTTATAAGTGAATATTTCCTACTTTACATGCATTCCTAATTCAATCATTCTATCTACATTTCTTTACAAAAGAGGGTATCCTTGCTATCACAACCCTTGAAACTCATTTAGAATCCAATCTTGCATTGTGTGGGATTGGATCTTGTGGGTTTCAACCCCTCTTTTGAATGTAAAGTCTCTCCTAAGTGAAAACCATCAACCCTAGTGACTCTGCCTTCTCTCTCCTTGGAGATTGGGGAGGAGAGAACAACTAGGGTTCAATTTTTCTGCTTTACAGCTATGTAACTCCAAAAAGGGTATCTAAAAGTGCAAGTTTTTTGAGAAGTCTTTTGGAAAAATCTGGATTAAAGTCTAAATAACAGTCCCAGGAAGGCTAATTAGGCTAAGCCTAATTCAGAGCAGCAATTTTCGAAGCTTGTGTTCCAAAACAATAGTTCCTCATTCTGACATATGTTTAGTAAGATTGAAAAGGGTATCTTAATTTGTAATTTGTTTTTGGATTTCTTTGTAAAAGTTGAAAGTTATTTGTGTTCTACCCATTTGAAAGGCTACTAGGTTTGAGGGCCTAGAAGTGAGTTTGCCTAACTAAACTTGAGTCAGGGTTTTGAAACTTGTTGGTACCCTATGGGTTGAGTCTGATAAGTCATTTTAAACCTTTATAACCATTGATTGAGTTCTTGTTTGGGTTTGGGTCTCTTTGTGTCATTTGGGTGTCATTAAACATATTGGAAACCTTGTATTTCCCATATAAATCCACCCAAACTAGGTGGCCCACCATAATCCCTCTACATCAACATTTAGAGAAATGGAGAAAATATCTTACATGTTGTGATCCTAGGTCCAAACCAAACAAGAAAACATCATGGATTGGAATTATACATTTCATAGGGAAGGTGGAGGATTCATCCCTTCCATTCCTATTCCATCACCATCCATAGAAACCTTAGCTCAATAGATCAAAACTTTGCAACATCAAGTGACTGACATGACTAGTCCAGACAACCATAGGGGCTGGTTAGAAAGAATGATGACAGAAGTGATGGCCACGAGGGGATCAGTATCAGACCAACCTTCTTCTTCTTGTGAGACCATTCAAACATTCCAACCTTCATTCTTCAACAAAATCATTCCTATCTCAGTTCAACCAACATTAGAGTCATGTAAACCCTCTTTTTCTTTAAACCCACTATATCAATCATACCAATCACACCAACCCAACATTCAAACTCCTTTCAACCAAAATCAAACCCTTTTCAATCAAAGTCCAAATCAAAATTCACATCAACCCAACATTCAAACCTCTTTCAACCAAAATCAAACCCCATTCAACCAAAGTCCAAATCAAAATTCACATCAACCCAACATTCAAACCTCTTTCAATCAAAATCAAACCCCTTTCAACCAAAGTCCAAATCAAAATTCATTCAACCAAAATCAAACATCTTTCACCCAAAATCATACTCCTTTCAACCAAAATCAAATCCCTTTCAACCAAAGCCCAAATCAACCATATCTATCCACCATTTCATCATTCTCTGAAGTCACACAAGACCAATCCATGCCATCTCTATTCAATAACACAATCTCCCAAGGGTTATCCATCGTACAAATCCAATCTAATTCAAGTCAAGATTCAGAGGGTCTCATTCAAAATCCTTTCTCATCAGTCCAATGTGTTGAAACATTCCAACAATCTCCCATGCATTTCCAAACTCCTTCCCCATGTCAAGAGGATGATCCAAAATCAAAAGAAATGAGTTCGGAAACAAATAAAGATCAAGAACAAACCACTTCCATCCTACCCAATTTTTAATCAAGATCCCACCGACCAAGAATCTTATGATGATCCCCTCTCTCTTTTCTATTCCATTCATAATCAAACCCTTCCATCTCAAGAACAAAGTGTCATTTCAAGTCCCATCCAATGTCCACCTCCTAAGCAAGATCAAGATATCCCTTCCATCCTCCCTAATAATCCCTTTACAAACCAAGATCAAATCATACCTTTACCTTCACGTCTTAAACAAGATCCCATTATTTCTCCAAATCCTGATCAAGGTTCGTCCATCCCTTCATTTCCTTGTCATAATCCTCCATTTTCTTCACAATATTCCCTCTCAAACAAACTTACCATTCCCCTAGTGATCCCAATCCCTCTACAGAAGTTGTTCATGAACCCCTTATCAATGAAATCACCAATCCAGATCATACTACATAGAGAAACCTGTCAACAATTGTATGTGAGCTATCATCACATGCCAAAGTGGTGACAAAAAAAAGCATAACACCAACTAATGAGATCAACACCTGGTTGACTTCATCATCCTCTTCAAATGCATCAATAGAAATAGGCATAACACCTGCTCATGTCATAACTTCGAAACCAAAATCAATTTACCTCATACACCCACACTTGATAGACTAGGGGCAAGAGAGTCTACCACAGTTGGATTTCTTTGAAACTGATAAGGCTATAGCTGAATTCAAGGGTTCTGAAGCTGGATTTCCCTCTAATGATCCACAAAATCCAAAAACAAATAAAATCAACATTGGAGATGATGAACATATACACTTAGCTGAGTCCTTATATCCTATTGGAAAAGACATCTTTATCCAACTCTTCAAACAAAGACCAATGAACTACCTACACAATGCATATCATTTTATTCAAAGCACTGCATCACATATAGTTTCTTTCCAAAGCACATCATATTCAAGAGTCGCATTCGTAAAGTTTCTGCATTTTCATATATCAAAATCAATAAAACAAGGCAACTGTCAAGTTTATCATTTGTTTGAATCTAAGAAAATCAAGGGTCATTTTCTTTCTTAGATATTAGGACATGAAGTCTTCGAGGTCCTAAGATCATTCATTTTCAACATTATCTTGTGACGACGCTTTACTACTTATGGTTGGGTAGCAATTTCACTATTTGAGACTTGTTAACCCAAAATCTATCAATTGCTATATCTCAAACACAATAAATCTCTAATTCATTCAAGACACCTAGATGATCATATGACTGGTGAAAAATCTAAAATTCTACTTTAGTGCCACTATAATTATCACACCCAAGTAGGTTTCATTACTTACAAGTCAAGGCAATAAAATAAAAATAAAAAGAGCTATGCCAAATATCCATCTCAAGGCAATAGAGTAATGATATATAACTGAAATATCACGCATACGAGTGTGCCAAAAAGATTGACTATGGGAACATACAAGTAAATCCATCAGGGCTATGAACGCTTACTAGAAATGGAGCAATATTTGAGAAATTACAGTCTATAACCTTGTTGGAGCTCTCAAGGCTTGTTGGCAGCGAGGCTCTATTAGGGATGCTTTTGAAGTTAGGATAATCCATGTAGCTAGTCATATAGGATGCTAAGGATCTTTAGTGAACACAAGAGCAAGAATTAACTCATCTACAAATACATGGGCAAAAGAAGATCAAAGTTTCAAGAACCAATGGGGAAGTTTTTTGCATCTCCATTTGTAAATCCTAGTCACTAAGTGTGTTAATTTGGATGTTTCAAAGGATCTTAGGGATTGATTGACTTCTCATCTATGAAATGTTTTGCACCTCCATTTCAATTGGTGTATTACAAATGCTAAAATAAACACAGTCAACCTTGTTCGAATAGGAAATGCATCTTCACCATGCATATTGCATTAACATAGGTCATGTCAAAAATTCATTATCTCCACATGCATTCTGCAGATCATCATGTCATACAGGTCTGCACACTGGGGGCATAACTGAAAAAATCTTAAAAATCATAAAAAGTCCTGAAAAAAATCCTAAAAATCATATAAAGTCCTAGAAAAATCGTAAAAAGTCTTGAAAAAATCCTTAAAAAAATCATATAAAGTCCTGAAAAATATCAAAAAGATTCATATAAAGTCCTGAAAAAATCCTAAAAAAATATATAACATCCTTTGAAAAATCCAAAAACATTGAAAAATCATAGAAAGTCCTTCAAAAATCCAAAAACATCGAAAAGCTCTTGGAAAAGAACTAAAAATCGAAAATCAATCAATCAAAAAACTTGCAATAAAATATCTTGTGAGAAACAAATACCCTAGCAGATATCCAACAAACACTTCGCATGAGGTCAACAAAGGATACAACTGTCTAGTCAAACATCTGCAATCAACTGATCAAACTGTCTTATCAATCGTATCATATCCATATCAAAGTGATCATTATCTTGTCTTAAACAGAAGAGGATACACTCGAAATCAGACATGTAAGTCTTAAACAGGGTCCACAACTTTACGAGATCAGACATTATCAACCATCACATCAAGAAACTGAGAATGAAGGCACAAGGTCAGTATAGCTGCTGAATTTTGTCTGGGTTAGTCTTTATCTTTTATCAATTGGCGACAAATTATGTTCTTATGCTATTCAAGGATGTCCACAAGTGACTAGAGGAGCCATGATGGGCATTATCTTTTTCTTTGTTTGTTGTTTGTGGTGTGAATCAATAAAATTATAGGGAAATTGCTCTAGTGGGTGGCTGTGATAGGAGCATTCAGCTATTGGATGCCACACATACCTCGACCCCTAGTGTAATTCCCATAATGAAGGGTTCACTCCTAGTCTTCTACGTGTTTGTTTCTACAATGAGATATCTTTACATCTTGGTTCCTTGTACCCTGATGTGCTAAGCTTCATTGTTCAATAATAAGGCTCAGTGATGAATATATATTGCACAATAAATAATGATACAGGTTCGTGATTCATTCAATTTAATTCTCATCTCATCTATTTCTTGCTAGTTTGCTGATTCTTCTCTCGTCATTTCTTTCTAAATCATTTTCTATCATCTAGCATTATTCTACATCATTCTAAGGTTTATTCTCTCATATTCTATCTCAATATCATCTTCACATCACTTATGTCTATCTCTAATCAACTAACCATTCTTCTATCTTTCATTTCACATTCTTCTTTTTCAGAGAGATCATTCATATCTTTAATGCACAAACAGTCTCTCGAGGGGGCATTATACCCTAAGCGTCACCGGGACATACTAGGGCATAATTTTTCGTTTTCTTTGAAACAATATCGTTCCAACATTGTCTCAAAGAGGGGCAAATGTAGACACCTAAAAATGCCTCATTGATCATGCACTAATTATTCCTCTAATTGATTAAATAATTCTTTAATTGTTTAATTAATTTAATTAACTATTTCTTCTAATTTCATATTTCCTCATCATCTTACTAATTATTCTATTTTCTATTTCTATCATCATTTAATCATTTTAACCATTTTCTAATGTTAATTAAATATTTATTATTTAATTAACTCTGATTAATTCCCCAATTTAAATAATCTTTATTATTTAAATAATTCTATTCTTAATTTCTATCTCTAATCATCTAATCATTAACCCTTTTCTAAATATTAATTATTTAATTAATTATAATTTAATCCTTTAAATTAAATAATCTTTATTATTTAATTAAGTTCCATTCCTAAATAATAAAATAGTTTCTTTAAATTATTTAATTAACTAATTAATTCTTCTAGTTCTTCAAATTCTAATTTCATTTAATTAATTCTTCTAATTTCTTCCAAATTCAATTACATGTGCATGATTTCAAAAACCAAATTGAAAATCAAAGTCAAGTTCTAAATATATTCAAATACTAAATTGAATTTAAGATAAATTCAATTATTTGGATAAATCTCATGCAAATATTAAATTGAAAATCTAAGTTAAAGTGCAAGCACATGCTAAATTAATTAATTCAATTATCTCTTCAATTCCTATTTCCATCTTTTAGTTAACTTTTTCTAAATAAAGCTTTCTTTGTCATCAATTAATTAATTAAATCATTTATCTCTCCAGTCTCTATTTTCACCTTCTAGTTCTCTTTGTCATCTTCTTTATTTCCTCCAATCATCTGTTTTCTTCCCTCAGTTATCTTTTTCTCAATCAATTGACTCCATTAATCTATTCAATCTATTATGTTTCACCTCTAAATCAACAGTTCAACTATCAATCAGCATGTGAGCTCACTTGAGTTCCACCTCTTGATCAATTTGTTTCACCTTTCAATCAATCTTCTCCAAAAATCTATAAATTGAACATCCAATCTCCATTTTCAATCCTCCTCAATCCTGGACATTTTCTCTGAATCACGAACTTTGAATCCTTGTGTCACTTGCAGGTTACTAGCGCAACATCTGAGGGCCATCATACCACAGAGAAGAGAAGAGCAATGGAAGCTATATGCGATCTTGGAATAGGGAGTTTTATTGAATGATTTTAATTCCTATTTGTTTCATATTGCATTATTTCATTGTTTGTTTGTTAGAATTCTTTGATTAGATAGGGATTCGTGATTTCCCTTTGATTCTAATTGAATACTTGTTTTTAAGATGAATTTTACTTGCAGACACATCCCTATGGTGATGCGAAGACTGCAATCAAGGCTTGAGAACAAGACCAAGGATGTGATTGGATGATCGGATGGATGGTATTGGATTTCATGGGGGTAGCCTAGAGCTAGATACCAATGACAAGGGCTGAAAGAGTCAATGGAATGATATGATGGGAGGAATGAAAGAATGGAGGATAGGATGAAAAGGATTGGAGAAAAAAGCATTATGGATGTGGCTAGGAGATGAAAGGATGAGGGGTGAAGGGATGGAGGTAGATGAGGATCAGAGGAGGAACATGATTATGGATGAAGGGATGTAGGAAATAGGAGATAAGGATTGGTGGATGGATGGATAAGATAAGATGACTGGCAGGCAAATAGGAAGTTGAGGGAAGTGGATGAAAGATATGGTGATGGGTGGTGAGGACCACAAAGATGTGGAAAAGGATTACATGGAAGGGAGGAAGGATGGGTGTATAGGAAGGATAATGGAGAAAAAGAGTGATAGGGAAACAAAGGCCAAGAGGTATCCAAAGAATGTATACATGGTGGCCTTTTCTTTTTATCAAGATCCAAGGGAGGATGGAGGAAGTGAAATGGATTGGATATGATATATATGGTAGGTAGATGGAATGGAGAAGGAAATGGCTAGATGGCCAGAAGAACATGCCTCCAAGTGTGGAGAGAAAAAGGATGAGGGGAATCACACATGATACCTATTTTCTAGGTTTTCATCATGGTACTTGTCCAAGGTGCTTGTTTGCCAAGTTGTCACCATTGGACGAATTTTTCTCTTTTTCTTTTTTTTTTCAATTTTTTTTTTTTTGGGGGGGGGGAGGAAATCCATGGATGGAGCTAGATGAGGATAAGTGGATTTGGATGATAGATGGATGGAGGTCTCAAGCATCAAGTTCCATATCAAGGTATTAGGAGCCCATTTGGAGTGATCATTGGATGTTGGTATAACTTTATTAGGAACAAGGGAACTATGCAAAGGTTTGGATTAGATGGTTTTGATGGGGAATGTAAGGGATGTGGTAGTGACAAGTGTTTGGATGGAATGAGGGAAAGTGAGTGTGATGGGGGGATTTTGTCAGGACTAACATTGGCACATGTTACGAAGGATGTGGGATGAGCAGAGGGGAGATGGATGTAGCATGTGAATATGATGGAGGAATTATGATAGGTAACTTTGGGATATAGGGACCCAAAATAGATTTAGGAGATGGAGGGGAAATTTTTTTAGCTTGTGGGCTAGCAACTTTGGATGCCATTGGAGATTCTTCTTTTGGATGCATTCCTTCTTTTTTCTTTGGGATCCACATTGTTTTTGCTTTTTCTTTAGTGGGTCTTTGTGGCCTTTGAGATTCATTAAACTTTTGTATCAACTTTTGCATTGTTGGAACATGTATTTCTAAGTGGACATGGTCATCTTCATATTGTTGTGGATTTCTAGCTTTATGCATTTGTAATGTGGCATCGAAACAGTTGCTAGTAGTATTCAAAGGAGTGTGCAAATGTGTAGGAGATGGAGGAAATATGGGTGAAGTGATGGAAGTAGGATGTTGGATGGAATATGAGGACATGTGCCTTTGTTGATCTTGACTAGGAATGAAAGGAATAGGATGTTTATGGTGGGTGATGGAGATAGTGGATTTGTGTATGGAGGGATGAGTAGGAAAATATGGAGGATGGGATTTTGGGATATAAGGGCCCAAAATTGATGTAGAATGTGAGGAATATATGAAGGTAGATTTTGGGATATAGGGACCCAAAATAGATTTTGAGGATGAAGGAGGAAGATGGATGTTTGTTTTAGCTTTATATGATGGACGAGGGGGAATGCCGATAAATGGTTTGGAGGAATGATGGGGAAATGCAATGGTGTGTTTGGAAGCATACTTGGATTTTTTATTAGTTGTACCAACATTTTGATTTGAAGTTCCTTGGGATATATAACCAAGACCATGATATCCTGGACGTTCTTTGACATGGATGGGCTCCAAAATACCTTTCTCATGTAGGCCTAATCCTTTTCCTTGATAGTTCATTTTTTTGAGCATTTTATTTAAAGTGGGATACTTGTTCTCTGGGTAACAAGATGTGAGTCCTTTATTAGATGGAGCAAAATGGGTGGTGTATATGAGATGTTATTTTATTGTGTGGGAACTGTCATGGATGAATGTAAGCGAACCAAGGGGATAGAGTGATAGTGGTGGGATAGTTTGGATAGGAGGAAATGGAGGATCAAGAGGCGGAGTATATGTGCTAGGAGGATCTTGAATTGGAAGAGGGGATGATAAGGGATCTTAAGATGGACGAGATGGAATGGTAGGATCTTGACTTGGAAGAGGAAATGGTAAGGGCTCTTGAGATGGAATAGATGGACTGGTAGGATCTTGATTTGGATCAATAATTCTTTCAACATGCTCTAGAGCAAGATCTTGGCATGAGGGGATTGGTGTGGATGGTGTGACGAGAGGTGAGTGGGTGGAATCTTCAAAGGGAATGGATGGAACAATGGAAGATTCAATGACTTGGGTGGATGGACTAGATGGGAGGTTGAGAGATTCTTCAATTGGGATAGATGGATTAGATGAAAGTATGGGGAGTTCCTCAACTGGGGTAGATGGAAGGGTGAGAGGTTATGAAGATGAGATAGATAGAGTGGATGGAAGGACGAGAGGTTCCTCAACTGGGAGAGATGGAGTGGATGGAAGGATGTAAGTTTGGGAAGTTCATCAATTTGAGTGTGAATGATGGTAGGAGCAGGTGATGAGGATTGTGGGTGGACAATCTTAATGGATGGTACGTTATTGATGGTGTTAGGAAGTGGGAGAGGAATGATAGATGTGGGAGTTGGAAGGGAAGCTGGTGGATTGAGACAAGATACGGTGGATGGTGGACTAAGATAGGAGGAAGTGGATGGTGGAGGATTGAGGTGAGATGAAGGATTGCGACTGGTGCCATGTGCTTGTTCATGAATATTTATCACAATAATGTGTGAAGGTAGTGCCTGTAGATAATTGAATCATGGTTTTGAAAGAATGGGTTGTGATGTTACTTGAGACTGATATTGTGGAGCATTGACCACTTGTGGCACTGATTGGATGGGTGGGGGCATAGATGATAATGGCATTGTGTGATTCATGCCCCCAATCATAGATTGTATAAAATCCCTTACTGGGACTTGTTTGCAAATGACTAGTTTGTATAGGGATATATTATTATTTAACCGTTTGATCATGGAGAAACCTATGAATTTATTAAATGATATAACCAGTGTAGCATCAAATCATAATTCAGGTTTATCAATATTTCTAACAATTTATTGATCATACATTCTTAGTATTTAATACCGAGGAATAGTGCACCTATGAGTCAACTGCGGCTGTCTGTGCCTTCACGCGGTTAGTTGTTGAGGAACTTTGGGCTTCCACATGAAATGCTTCGAAATGAAGTTTGCAGTATATGTTGACTCCATTGAGTCTCAGCTTGCCAAGTCGCGGTCCTCCATGAACCGTCGCGTTCTTGTAATGGCAATATTGCACACTCCCGATATCGGGTCTCTGAGTTTCTATGAAGTTGTGAATGCTATGTGGGGTTCATTCGAATTGTCCAACTACCTTTGGATTAACACTCTGCTCGGATATGAGTGTTTTATATTTGCGGATTGATAAGCCCACCGTTATTGTTACTACGAATGAACTGCAACTCCACGCGAACACCTGAAACCGGTTCTTCTAGCCACGATACACAAATGTTAATGTCGCCCTATCTTCTGCAAGTTGACATTCACACCATACACAAGCATTAGAAATATGTGACTGTGTTTTGTAACTCCCGTCAAAACTTAAATACCACAAAATGCACCAGCATGACTCCTGTACTTTGCTCATGTAGCCACGACTCCACCAATAGGCCAATGTTACTGACGAAAGGGGAATTTCTATAATTCAAATCCAAACACATTGATATATTTCTTCTTCCCGACATGCCTTTCAAAGATTCTGCCATGTTCCTTTATTCATCGATGAAGTAGTTTCCAGAACTACTTTTATTCATTAAGAGATAATCATATTAATTACTTATATTAATCCTCAATTGAGAATATTAATATAAAAAAGTAATTAATATAATGACATATATATTACATTAGTTTGGGTTCATTTGGGGGACATTATAGTCTCCCCTACCTAATGTTGCTTGCCCACAAGCAATTGTAGTCCAGGGTGGCGAAGAACCTGCTCATTTTACCAAGTAGCATCATCCAATGGTAAATTCTGCCACTTGATAAGATATTCTCTGATTGTCCTATTCTGCAAATGCTGGTCTCGAGTGTCTAGAATCACTTCGGGTATCATTTCTAATTTGCCTTCTTCATTCAATGGTGGTAGGTTTTCTGATACTGTCACCTGCTGACCCAAAGCCTTTTTGAGACATGCAACATGAAATACGTTATGTATTTTTCTTCCTTCAGGTAATTTCAACTCATATGCTACTGCGCCAACTTTCCGAATCACTAGGTATGGCCCATAAAATCGAGGCTTCAATTTTTCGGCCCTGCTCTGCTTGAGGGATGATTGCCGATAGGGTTGAAGTTTGAGGTACACCAATTCCCCAGTTTCAAAATGACGTTCAATCTGCTTCTTGTCTGCATAAATTTTCTGTTGATTTTGGGCACATTGCAAATTTTCCTTAAGTGCTTGCAATATATCTTGACTTTCCTGAAGCATGTCATGAGATTTGGGAACATTACTCTGATCAAAGACTAGATTAATAAAGGAAAATGCATCATACCCATACAACGCTTTGAAAGGAGTCATACCGATAGATATATGAAATGTAGTATTATAGCAATATTCACCCAAATATAGCCAACGGACCCATGCTTTCTGATGACCAGACACATAATTATGTAGATAACCCTCAATCCACTTGTTTACTATTTTAGTCTGTCCATCAATTTGTGGATAATAGCTCATATTGTGATTTAACTCAGTACTTGTCAATCTGAAAAGTTCTCCCCAAAATATACTCAAAAACCTGCTATCTCGGTCACTGATGATATTTTTTGGTAAACCATGTAAACGAAAAACCTCTCGAAAAAATAGTTCTGCAAGCTGAACAACTATGAATTCTGTAGTGATAGATAAGAAGTGTGCAAATTTAGTTAATCTATCAACCACCACAAATATACAATCTTTTCCTTGGGATTTTGGTAAACCTGTGATGAAATCCATGGATATACTTTCCCATTTCTGATCTGGTATAGGTAGTGGTTGTAATAAACTGGCAGGATATGTTTGTTCTGCTTTATTTTGCTGGCAGGTGGTGCATTCCTTGACTTAGTGTAGAACATCATTTTTTAAGCCTTTCCAAGTGAACCTGTCTCTTACCTGATGATACATTTTGAAGTATCCTGGATGCCCTGCTAGAGGAATGCCATGCATAGATTGAAGGATTTTTTCCTCTAACTTCGATCCCGGAGTTAAATAAATCATGTCCTTGTAATAGATAACATCATTAACAATTTAATATTTATCTTCCTGTATATTACCATCTATCAAATCACATGCAAAAGAACTCTTTGAATACTCAACCAACAATAAAGATTTCCAATCAGTTGTTACAATAGATAAAGCATTGATTTCAGGCCTTCTAGATAAAGCATCGACAACCACATTATTTTTACCTTTTACATATTCAGTCTCAAAGTCATAAGCTTGAATTTTACTAAACCACTTTTGTTGCCTATCATTCAAATCTTTTTGTCCCAAGAAATATCTTAGACTGTTATGGTCTGTTTTCACCACAAATCTGCTACCAACCAAATACTGTCTAAATTTTGTCAATGCATGCATGATAGCCAACATTTCTTTATCATATATGGAATATAATTTCTCAAGTTTATTAAGTTTCTTGCTTTCATAAACTATAGGATGTTTGTTTTGCATTAAAACTGCCCCTATTCCATCACCGGAAGCATCACATTCCAACACAAAAGGCTGATTAAAATCTGGAAGAGCAAGTACTGGGCAAGAACTCATTACCTCTTTGAGTTTCTCAAATACCTATTGAGCTTCCTCAGTCCATCTGAATGCCCCCTTTTTGGTAAGATCTGTCAAGGGTGCCCCAAGCTATGAAAAACCTTTGACAAATCTCCTATAATAACTGCATAAGCCAAAGAATCCCCTTAACTATGTAAGGTTCCGTGGTGGTGGCCACTCCAAAATGGCTCTTATCTTCTCTTGATGGACTTGTACCCCTGTTGCACTGATCATATGCTCTAAATACAAAATTTCATTCATTCCAAATTCACACTTAGATGCCTTCGCATACAATGATTGTGATTCCATAATTCCAAGAATTGTGTCAATATGTTTCAAATGCTCTTCCCACATTTTGCTATAAATCAATATATCATCAAAGAATACGAATTTTTTTTTCCTTAACTGTTTGTTAAAAATATGGTTCATACAAGACTGAAAGGTTGCCGGAGCATTTGTTAGACCAAATGGCATAACCAAGAATTCATAATGGCCATAATGACAATGGAAAGCGGTTTTATGAATGTCTTGTTCTCTTAACTTAATCTGATGATAACCTGATCTCAAATCAATTTTAGAAAAATAGATAGCACCATGCAATTCATCTAACAATTCATCAATTCGAGGAATTGGATACTTGTTTTTTATTGTTTTTTTTTAAGAGCTCTGTAATCAATACACATTCGAAGAGTTCCATCCTTCTTTTTGACCAACACTACAGAGGATGCAAAAGGACTAGAACTAGGTCTTATGTGCCCCATATCTAGTAATTCCTTAATTACTTTTTCTATTTCATCCCTAAATGTCTTAGGGTGTCTATAAGGAGTAGTAATCACTGGTTTAGCACCTTCTTCTAATTCAATAGTATGTTAAAAACCTCTATCAGGTGGGACTCCTGGAGGAATATCATTAAAAACCAAATGCTGTGAATCTAATACTGTTAACAAATCAACTTGATATTATTTAGATTCAAAACCTGATACCTTGTTGGAGATTAAACATTGTGCTGACCATGCTACATCTCCATGTCTGAAAATAGCTTGCATTCTTTTCGCACTGACGATCTTGGGCCCACTGTTAGACATACCATGAAGGACTACTTTCTTATCATCAATTTTAAAAGAGAATTCCATTCTTTTAAATCTCTGTGTATATTCATCTAATGTTTCCATCCATTATATGCCCAGAATAACATTAGTGTCAGCCAGATCAATCACATAGAAACCATCAGTAATAGTGTAATTGGCAAGAGTAATATTCAATTTAGGAACTTTATGAGTGCTAGACAAATTAGTTCCACCTACTAATCTAACATCAAATCCCTCATGTTTTTCTGTCTACAAACCACGTTTTTCTACGAGTGCTGCATCTATAAAATTATGAGTAGAACCACTATTAAGTATAACAATTACACGTTGTCCATTCAAAACTCCTCTAACCCTAAAAATATTATAATGTGGGGTCCCTGTCATGGATGCTATGACTCCTCCTCCTTGTTTGTCACCTGTTTCTTGCTCAATATTCTGATGTGTTCGTTCTATGTTAGGATTGACATTCTCTTCATCCTCATTGCCAGACATAACCTCAATATAATGAATTTTCCCCTTCCCTAAACATTTGTGTCCAGGCTGCCAGGATTCCGTACAACTGAAACATAGTTTTTTCCTTCTGAGCTCTTCTCTTTCTTCTTTATCTAACCTATTTTTAGGGAAATTATCTTTGTTGAAAGGTTGTTTGTCCTTTTCCGGTTTAGGAGGTGGTCCTTTTTTAAAAAAAATTCCTTTTGAAGATGGTTCTAATTCTCTTGCTCTTTTGACAATTGTTTGTATAGTAAGGGGGTTTAAGGATTTAACCCACCCTTTGAGGAAATCAGACAATCCATCTATAAATATCACAATCTTGTGCCTTTCAGAAATTTCAGTGACTAAGACTGCCAATTTTTCAAATTCAAAGATATATTGTTCAACAGTTCCAGTTTTTTTAAGTTGAGTCAGATCCTTAAGGTGCAATTCAGGATCCTTAGAATCAAACCTATCAATAAGTTTCTCAGTAAACTCAACATTAGTACCTATCAAATTATGACCCAAGGTTATTTGTCCATGATGCCACCATTCATGTGCTACACCGTCAAGATGTAACGCAACATATTTAATTGCTTCTTCTTCCAACATAGGATTTAATTGGAAGTATGTGTCTAATTTTTGCACCCAAGCCCGAGCAGTTGTCTTACATGAACCATCAAAATAAGGAATGAACATTTTCCCAATTTTTTTTTGTAATTCACTGTTATTTCCTCATTGTCCTCTTGGCCTATGTTTCATTCTGACATCTAAATATTCTCTGAATGTCATTGATGATCTGAATTCTTCACCGGATCCTAACCAGTCTTGATGTATTTCTTCCTAAATTTCTCTTATTGTAGGTTCATTTTCAAGTGGCTGGTTTCTAGCAGTAAATTTAGGCATAAATGGTCTTACTGTTCTTATTCTTTCTGGCTGATTATTAACTAACTGTTCATCTCTACCCCCATTGTTTCCCCCATTATTTTGATTTTGATTATTCTGCCTTCCATTATTTTGGTGCTGATTTATATTATTGGCCATAAATTGGGTCATCAAATTGGTCATTTTGTTAACATTATCTTGCATATCCTGCTGACTTCTGATTAATGCAGCCAACAAATCCCTATTGTTATCTGGGTCTCCCATGTTGGTTTCAAAGATAATTTCTTCGTCAGTTTCTGTGTGGCTATCCTCAATTTCAAATGGAATAGACGTACTACTTTGTGCTAAAGGAGAGTTTGTAAATCTGTTTTGACGGGCCCTAGTACTTCAGAAATTATAATTTCCTTGGTGCATACTCAGCTATGCATTAAATTTTTTTGAAAATGTGCATTAAATTTTTCTGAAAATACCCTACAGGCTGGTAGGAATTAAAGCTCTAATACCACTGTAAAATCCCTTACTGGGACTTGTTTGCAAATGACCAATTTGTACAGGGATATATTATTATTTAACCATTTGATCATGGAGAAACCTATGAATTTATTAAATGATATAACTAGTGCAACATCAAATCATAATTCAGGTTTATCAACATTTCTAACAATTTATTGATCATACATTCTCAGTATTTAATACCGAAGAATAGTGCACCTGTGAGTCAATTGTGGTTGTCTGTGCCTTCACGTGGTTAGTTGTTGAGGAACTTTGGCTTTCCACATGAAATGCTTCAAAATGAAGTCCGCAGTATATGTCGACTCCATCCAGTCTCAGCTTGCCAAGTCACGGTCCTACACGAACAGTCGCGTTCTTGTAATGGCAATATTACACACTCCCGATATCGAGTCTCTGAGTTTCTATGAAGTTGCGAATGTTGTGTGGGGTTCATTCAAATTATCCGACTACCTTTGGATTAACACTCGGCTCAGATATGAGTGTTTTTATATTTGCAGATTGATAAGCCCACTGTTATTGTTACTGCGAATGAACTACGACTCCACGCGAACACCTGAAACCAGTTCTTCTCGCCACGATACACAAATGTTAATGTCACCCTGTCTTCTGCAAGCCGACATTCACACCATACACGAGCATTAGAAATATGTGACTGTGTTTTGTAACTCCTGTCAAAACTTAAATATCGTGAAATACACCAGGACGACTCCTGTACTTTGCTCATGTAGCCACGACTCCACCAATAGGCCAATGTTACTGACGAAAGGGGAATTTCTATAATTCAAATCCAAACACACTGATATCTTTCTTCTTCCCGGCATGCCTTTCAAAGCTTCTGCCATGTTCCTTTATTCATCGACGAAGTAGTTTCCATAACTACTTTTATTAATTAAGAGATAATCATATTAATTACTTATATTAATCCTCAATTGAGAATATTAATATAAAAAATGTAATTAATATAATGACATATATATTACATTCGTTTGGGTTCATTTGGGGGACATTACAGATTGCGTGACAAATGATGGCGGATTAGGATTAGATGAAGGATTGAGATAAGATGAAATATTAAAATTTGAAGGAGAATTTGGATAAGATGGAAGGTTAGAACTGGATGGAGAAGTGAGATAAGATGGGAGATTAGAACTGGATCGAGAATTTAGATAAGATGGGGGATTAGAATTGGATGGATAATTTAGATAAGATGGAAGATTAGAACTGTATGGAGAAGTGAGATGAGATGGGATATTAGAACTGGATGGAGGATTTAGATAAGATGGAAGATTAGAATTGGATGGAGAAATTAGATAAGATGTAAGATTAGAACTGGATGGAGAAGTGAGATAAGGTGGGAGATTAGAATTGGATGGAGAATTTTTAGTGCCCACACTTGAGTAGACTCTTGTTTCATTTTGGATTGACTTGATTAGACCTTTATTTTTGTGCAATGGATATGCTAGATATGATTTGACTTATGTGGTGCATGGATATTATTTTGACTATTTACGTTTCTCAGTTGATGTTTTTTGATGATAAACATTACATGATCTTAAACTATTTGATGTTATTGACTATGCTCATGATTAGTTATGATTTCTACATGGTTAGATGTCTATTATGATGTTAATCGCTAAATGTATTATATTGTTATTTATGCATAGATGGTTAGTAATATCATTTTGATTATCATGTGCTATGATAGATTCTATGGATTATGCCTCATTTTGGAATGCGCATGCTAAACCTGGTTTTGATTTATTTGTGATGCGATGTTTCATGAGTTATATGTTCACTATATGGATATTGTTTGACTACCTTCGTGGGGGATCAACGTCACATCACTCATTGCGAGTGGGATGTGCCATTGCGATATCCCTCCACCTTCCTGTTATGTGTGTGTGTGTGTGTATGTATATATATATATGCACATGTATCATCGTTGTGGTTGCAGGGTTCCAGGTACTAAGACATTCATTCCTCCCAGACAACCGAGTGTGAGCTCCCCTGGCTTTACAAGTGCGAGCGTGTCTCTTCCCGATGGAAAATATGTGGTTTAGAGGTGTCACCGATTCCCTACCCACACTCTAGGTCTAGGTTGTCATTGAGTACTTGTCGTCAGTCTTGGCGAATTTCACCATGTCATGTTAGTCTTCATGATTTGTGACTATGTGACATGGTGAGTTTGATTATTTAGTCTATTTAATTTATTTAATTATGGTTATCGAATTATAGTAATAGATTAATTATTTAATTTGTTTAATCATGATTTATTGATTTTTTTAATAAAGGGGCAAAAAGTTTATTAATAATCAGAAACAAGAATTACATAAGAAAACCAGAGCCTCAACACTCCAGAAGAGAACAACAAGCCCAACCCAAAATCAACCAACTTCATAACTATCCATATCCTCAACAAAGATCTTATGCAAGTCCAAACAATAATCTGGGGAAACATGCTCCCAACCCTCAACTTTCCAATCATCACCATGTTCCGAGGCCCACTTAGCCAAATAATCAGCTTCTTTATTCCATTCACAAGGAATGTGGATGAAAGACACCTTCTTCATCATAGCACTAATTTGCAAAATATGGTGAACAACCCCTTCCAGTTGCCAATTAATCCCACTCACCTTCTGCTCAATCAACGGGTTAACAATAATCTGCGAACCTGACTCGCATATAACCTTATGCTACCCCAACTCAAATGCACGCTCCAAGGCATAGAAAATTGATAATCCCTCCATAAAATTATTAGACTGCTTCCCTTTATGCATTGAAAATAAAAAAGCCACATCCCCCAAATGATCCCTACCAACACTACCAATCCCAACAGGACCCAGATTACCCCTAGAGGAGCCACCGGTGTTAATCTTGATGGACTCATCCTGAGGGGCCAAACATCTTCCCACCCTATGAACCTTCTTCATAGCATGTCTACCTCTCCTAACACAAGCTAAGACATGAGACATCTCTTGCAAACCCAACCTACTCACAATATCAACCTCTCCTCTATCCAAAGGAAAATTCACCTCACATTTAGTTTCCATCGTCTCCCGGATCATTCCGATGATTTTATTCCACACTTGTTGAATTAACAGTCCGAATTCCCTAAAGATCCTCCTATTCCTCTCTAGCTAGATCTGCCAAAGTATGAAAATGGGCCCAATGTGCCAGACAATCTAGAGAAAAGAGGACAAAATAGGAGGCCTGCCCAAACTACTCCAAAACTCCACCAAAGAATCTGCGTGAACAAAAGGGTGTTTCCACACCCCCCACCAATAGTGCTAGATCAGCATCGAGATAGGGCACCTAAAGAACATGTGTGAAGAATCCTCCACCCCATTACCACACAAAACACAGATGGAAGGCCCATGGAACTTACACTTGCG
The DNA here is from genome assembly GCF_030272615.1 of Cryptomeria japonica. Classification (NCBI taxonomy): domain Eukaryota; kingdom Viridiplantae; phylum Streptophyta; class Pinopsida; order Cupressales; family Cupressaceae; genus Cryptomeria; species Cryptomeria japonica. The sequence goes on from NC_081407.1 coordinate 594,632,290, forward strand.
AATATTGTCCTAGGTTAGACATCTATTCAAAGCCAAAGTCCAAGAAAAACAGTTACACTTCGGCCAAGAGAAATTGTTCCAAACATATTTCCACCAGTGCACCTCCCTCCCCTCCAATCTATGGGACAACAACTCCTGTTATCCACTGACAAAAATAAAAACACCCTTAGGATTCTGGGACCAAGCAAGTCTATCCCTATCCTTAAGAGAACTACAATGTCTATTTGCCAAATGCCATGGAGCTCAGTGCAGTCTTCATACATACCAACAACCGGTCATTCATTAGGAACCTTCCACCGCACCATCTCCAATTTCCCACACCTATAAACAGACTTACATTCACTCACTCTAGACCACCCTGCCTCCAGGAACCTTTGGCAAAGATTCCCTAAGTTAGTAAACTGATCAATAATTGGGGGGGGGGTAGCCATCCAAAGAATCAAACCAGAAAAGCACCTCCTCCCCCCTCTTACAGATCCAAAAAAGTCCTTCTTTTATTAGAGCAACCCCTTTCTTGAGAGTAATCCAAATTGTAGAGCCTTTTCTCGCAAGCGGATATCTTGGGATTTACCCCTTCAGGATCCTCTACATATACTTGTAAGACAAAATCCTAGTCCAACCTCAATCCTGTTCAACACACCACCTCTAGTATAATTTTGCCACCAAAGCCTCCCCAAATAAAGTAGACTGCCTTAAGCCAAGCTCACCCGGCTGTTTCGGGTTGCACACGAAGTCCCATTTGACAAGACACCATTTATGGGAGGAAAAGTTGTCTGCCCATAAGAATTGCCTTGCCAAAGAATTCAATCCCTTCACAAACCACTTTGGGGCCACTTGGAGCATACACCTATAAATCGGAAGAGCATGAACCATTGACTGGACCAATTGAACCTACCCAACAAAGGATAACCATCTATGTGTCCAATATTCAATCTTCATGCAAAATTTGTCCAGAATACCTTGCCAAGAGTCCCTGAGAGGATTACCAGCAGAGATAGAAATACCCAGGTAAGTTAAGGGAAGAGAACCAACCTGAAATCTCAAGATATGAGCAATCATCATCTGAATAGTTCTAGGTGTGTTGAAGAAGAGAATATAATATTTATCCTTATTGATCAATTGGCCAAAAGTAGCAAGATAAACATCCAAGATATGTAGATTTATAGCTTCTCTGATCCGAGCTAGTCCCATCAAGGCCGTAACATCCACAAACTACAAATGGGACTGAGGAGGTATGTCATTACCCCAACTCCAACCATGAATAATACCCAGATCCACATTATACTTAATCAACCTCCCCAAACCCTCAACCAAAAGAATGAATAAGTACGGGGAAAGAGGGTCCCCATGACAAAGACCCCTAGATGCACCAAACAACTCAGTATGATCTCCATTAATTAGCACAGAGAATGAGGTAGAAAAAACATAACTCATTACCCATTGAATCCATTCATTAGCAAAACCAAAAGCCCTAAGAATCTTCTGGAGAAAGGACCAATAGACTCTATCATAAGCCTTTGCCATATCCATCTTGATAAACATAGCTTTTTCCTTGGAGGCTGCCATAGAATGAATGGTCTCAGTAGTAATGACCACTCCATCCAAGATTTGACGACCCTCCATAAACCCACTATGTTCCTTAGAAATGACGCCCCCAAGCCAATTCTTCATCCTCTCTGCTATCAACTTAGAAATGATCTTATAAATTACATTACAAAGAGAAATATGATGAAATTGGCCTAACTGGTCAGCCCCATCACGCTTGGGGATGAGCGCAATGAAAGTCGCATTCAAAGCCCGAAGCATCTGCTTATTCCTCTAGGACAATTGGACCCCCTCCAATAAGTCTAATTTGATAATATCCCATAAATATTGATAGAACCCAATTGGAAACCCATCCGGTCTAGGAGCTTTCCCCTTCTTTGTCGTGGCCAAACTTTAGGGCACAAAAACGGAACAACAAAATTTTTTTGACGTCATGAACTCGCTATAAATCCTAATACATAACGACTGTATTTAAAGTTTTGTCTTATCTAGGATGTAATTAACTTACTTACTAAGGTTAAGTTAAATAACCAACTCGAGCGAGTGACTTGATTGGTGAAGATTAATTTGCATTGCCGATTAGTTAGCTAGCTCAATTACCTAAGACAAGTTGTCGCTAATTAAATCAAGGAATAATTGGTTACCTTAAGGTATTAAATCATTCCCAATCCATATAAGGATAATGCTATTGATTAATTGATACACCTGCGAAATTATTATATACATCCAACTGATGAGGGTTCGAATTACTACAATGTCGTTTGTCCACTAAAACCGACAATAAGCTAAGGCCAATTCTAATTTTCCCTAACTTCTTAATTTGTCGATTAAATTAAATTTGGCCCAAGCTTACCCCCAAGGGTTTATGGTCCATAAAATTGGTTCTACAAATTCCCCTTTTTAAATTTTCCTAATACCCCAAATATAATTAGGGAAGTCTATTGATTAATTAATTAAATTAATCGAGTTGATGTATGGTGTTTCCGATTTTGATAACCCCTTCATTCTTAAATCCCTTTTTAAAATTTCAAATCTCCTAAGGAGTAAATGGACGTATAATAATCCTATCATTAATTAACCCCATTTCATATATTAAAACCAAGTTTAAAACTCCAATCTAAATGGTCATATAAAAGAAAATCCCATTATTGAATTGCCCCCAAAATATATATATATTAAAATCAATGTTTAAAAATCCCCATTTAAATTCCTTATATATATATATATATAAAATCATATATATATATTTTTAAATACTAACCCTCATTATAATTTCAAAATTAATTATGATGCTCTACTTTAATTCTCTTACTTATATATATATATACATATATATATAAATACATTTATTTGTATATATATATGTATATATATATAATTCTTATAATGCTAACCCTAACCCGAAATTGGGTTAGGGTTGCATTTTTATAATTTACACTTGACCTATTTTATTTTTTCATCCTTTTATACCCTAACCCGAAATGGGTTAGGGTTTATTAAACGTCTATATTTTATTGAGTGTCCCTTTTTTTTGTGGTTTTGGAGGTTGCAGGTACGGCAAGCTAGGGCACGGCGGAGGGTTTCGCAAAGAGGAGGCGGCGCGGGGCTCTCCCGGTCGCCACTGTGTTTATACACAGTGACGGCGGTTGCCGTCCACTGTGTATAAGCACAGTGGCGGCCGCGGACCGTCCACTGTGCTTACACACAGTGGCGGCACCCTCCGTGCCGTCCACTGTGGGTAAGCACAGTGGCGCGGCCCGAGCGCCGCCCACTGTGTTTACACACAGTGGCTCGGCCTTGCCGTGTCGTCCACTGTGGGTAAACACAGTGGCGCGGCCCGAGAGCCGTCCACTGTGTTACACACAGTGGTTCGGCCAACAATGTTATTACAAGATTTTTTTTTTGTTATTCATTTAAATATATTCGTGGGTTGATAAAAACATGTTATAAGATGTGATTTTTTGAATATATCGAATATATATATATATATATATATATATATATATATATATTTGTATATATATATATTTGTATATATATGTTTTAATACACATATATCCATTGTTATGATCAGATCATAACATAAATGTGTTTGTTGGTTTTGTTCTACAGACATCTACAGGGTATGTTTTTTCAGATGCAGATATATATATATATATATATACGAAGTTTATTCTGCAATTCTTTTGTATGTTTGAAACAGAGATGCACAAGTCCAAAATGCATCCTTTATTTTGTTGTTACAGGGGTATGCACATACAGGGAGCTTATACATATATATATTCTCTATATATATAGGTATATATTTTCAATATATATACTTATATACATATAGAAATGTATATATGACTAAATGTTGAAGTAATAGGGTTAAAAACCCTTATATCGTTTTGAGATTTCAAACATCTACATTCTGTTTTTTTTTTTTTTGTTTTCTAACAGCATTTAGAATAGATCTATTTTCTTCTTCTTCCTTTCATTAAAACTTGCTACAGAAATAAAATAGTTCTGGTTTTCTTTTTACAGTCATAAAATAACAGAATCTAGACTATGCAAGTAAATAGTGAGAAATAAAAAAAACAATACTAGTTCACTCTTTTTTTTAAAACAGACATAAAATTAACAGAATTTAAGCTATGCAAGTAAATAATAACCCTACTGCATTTCTTTTTCTTTTCCTTACTAATGCAGTAAATAAACATGTTACAAACCAGATTTAAATGTAGACTACAGCAAACACAATAGACATAAAAATATAATAAAAAGAATTACATTTACATTGTTTTTCCAGAATGCTAGTTACAATAGCCCAAATAAGAAAATGGGTAGATAATCTAACAGTCCCCTTTTTTTTTTCTAATCTTTACACAGAAAATAATAATTACATTTGTTTAAACAGAAACATAATCATTTTAAGCCCTATATCTACATATGCACTTTCTCTTCTTTTTCTTTTGCTACAAAGCATAAGTTTACATTTCTTTCTTCCTTTCAGCATTTAAATAAAAATAAGAAATCTGAATAGAAGTCTGCAACACCAAAATCTGCAACTCCTAGTCTTTTTCCCCAAGCCACCTGCAAGTAAAGTTTTAGGACTGTGACCATGGGATGCTCACCTCCCAGCCTAGGCTTACCAGAAGCCACCCCCGAGCTAGGAGAATCAAGACCTAGACGGGTTACAACCAAGCAATACAACATAACAATAGGGCAAACACACAACACATACACTTTCCCATCCCAAGCTACACTATCACCACATTTGTGGAGATCAATCTATGGGTGGAAGTGGACCAAGTACCGTTGGGGAGACTGCAGCCAAAAAAAATAATATCACAAGCCACCTCATGGCAACACAAAATACTCAATCAGAATTCATCCCAACCACCTTATGCCCCCCCAAAGGCTCAAAGCCATTTCTCTCCCCTTATGACCCCCAAATGCATACACAAGGCTATGCAGCAAGGGTCACAAAGGACACCCTTGAGATCACTCTCCTTAAGGAGAGCCTCTCACCCAAGGCTGTCATGCTTCTTCCACCCCAAGATCATCCTACTCTCCCAAGAGTAGGAGATCTTGGACACTCCCAAAACAAAAACACAAAACAGAAAAACATAGAATAAAACTACACATTTTTTTCTTCTACAACATTATACATACACACTTCCTTTACAAGCAAATCTTTCCTTCAACAAAACAACATAGCTAACATAAACAACATAAACAAGAGGAGATAACAACCAACCTTATTCTGCCAATAGGTATTCTAAACTTGGTTGAAGATGAGCTGCCCAATCCACACAACTTTCTGCAAATCTTGGCCACCAAATTCCTCTAAATTTTCTAAAACTGATTTTTCCTTTCAAATTTTTCCAAAAATCTCCAAAAGTGGAGAGTGGGTGATTAGCTCACTAAGCTTCCATTCTTAGCCTAAGAAGGCCTCTCTCACTCCTTCCAACCTCTTGGATAGAGTGAGTGATCTCCCATTGGGTTGGTCTTCCCTAGGTCTTACACACTCCCTAACCTAGGTGCCTAGAGAAGGGAAATGGAATGGGGAAGAGGGATTACTCTCTCCAAGAAGGTTATCCTACCAAGGAGGGAACTCCTATAGATGGAATTCGTCCATCTTGGGAAAACCACTTTTTTGGGTGGTTAAACAAGTCCTAAGGGAAAGACACATGGCCAATTTTGGCCTTCACCCATAGGTACCCCATGAGGCCTAATAGAAAAGCTCTAAAATTGACTCTAGGAGTTGATTTGACCTTCAGAAAGTCCACCTGAAGTTAACCTACGGGTCAACTCTGAGTTGACCTTCCTTGTGGCTCTCTAACCTAGATTTCTTGGTTCCTTCAAGGATAATTAGGGGATATAACTATTAACAAAAATAAAACTTTCAAAAAGGTGACATGACAATTGCCAACACAACATACTACATAGGTGTCAAGTGACACTACAAAATAATTCCACATCACAATAACCACATGGCAATTGTCCCTTAAACAATTTAATCAATCCAATAAATACAAATTACACTCATGCAACATTTTACATTTACGAATAAAATACAGTACATACGGGGTGTTGTCTCTCCAAATAGACAACCCCTGGTTTTACTAACGCACATTGGCCTAGGCTTGATTCTCCCTAATATTTCCATGGTCACATGGATATTTTCCCTGCACATCTCAATTTAAACATTAGTACTTCCCAAATAGCCTCATATAATATATAAAATCACATAATCAGAATACAATACATTCATTCTACAAAGACTTGACATTATGAAATATAATTTGTCACAATTCAAAGCAATTTCCTCATAATCCTCAAAATTTGATCCATCTACAATATATGCAAACATTTTCCAAACATTATATCAAATCCTGAAATTCAGATAATAACCTGCATCATCACAATATTACCCTAATCTAGAATCATATAATATTCTATAATCCACAAGGCATAGAAATGAAGCATCCACATATATCAATGTTACCAAAATCGCGAAATCATGAAAAGTTCTATATCCATAGTGTGTCAAAACTAGCATCCAAAATAGTTCCAAAATAAAAATAACTGAAGAGATAGGATGGGTCGGGGTAGGGCCTCACATTCTTCATGTGGAAAACAATCCTCTCAATTTATTCCAACAAAATAGGACCCATAAGCTGCTCATTCATCTCCCTAGTAACTAGAGAAGGAATACAAGCAATAACCTGATTCTCCTCTTCATAATCCCCCTGAGAATCCTCACTAAAAAGAGATCAAAAATACTGCATAGACTCCCTAGAAATCTCTTGCAAGGATAAACACTACTCACCTCTATCATTAACTAGAATAGGAATGGAAATGCCACGTCTTCTTGCTTTCACTGAGTTGAAAAAGAACGTAGTATTCTTATCCCCTGATTGAAGCCAATCAATACGAGCTCTTTGTTTCCAGTAGATTTCCTCCCTAAGCTCCCACTCTTCTAAATCCTTGACTGCCCTGTCTTTCTCCCTAAGCAAGGCTTTTGACAATCCATGCTCTCTTATTTATCTGGTAATGCCATTCAACTCTTATTGAGCAGCTATCTTAGCATGAAAAATATTACCAAAACACTGATGATTCCACCATTTAAGCTGAAACTTAACAAATTGCAGCTACTTGGCAAAAGTGTACATAGGAGTGCCAAAGGCTAGCCTCCTTTTCCTCCGCCACTCCGCAACATGATCTTGCAAAGAAGGATCCCATAACCACATAAGCTAAAATTTGAAAGGAGTGTGAGAAACCCGAGTAGAAGAAGACACCAATTTGATGGGCCAGTGATCTAAACCTCTCCAATCTAAAATCTCAAAGCATGTGGACCACCCCCCACCAACCCAAAAACTAGAAACCAGAAAGTGATCCCGCCTCTCTACAATCCAATCCTCCCCTACCCTCCTGTTGTTCCAAGTGAACATAACATTACCGGGCTTGATGTCAACAAGATTCAAAGTTGATATACTATCTCAAAGAAGGAAGGAAGAAGGCTCCAACCGCATAACACCACCCTTCTTCTCACTCAACTCTAACATGGCATTGAAATCACTCGCCAAAATCCACGAATGAAATGATACAACCCATGCATAAAAGAAATATGAGACCACAAATTCTGCTTACCCTGAAGATCAGTGGGGACATAAATGTTAGTAAACAAGATATATTCCCCAGTCTCAAGACTAGAGCCAACCCCGGATAAAGAAGATCTGGAAGCAACCCACCATATAGGACGAATCCTCAAGGGGTTCCAAAGACAGGCCACCCCTCTAGAGGAGCCAAATGACCCAATACACTGACATTTGCCTCTCCCCCATAACTTTGGAACCAGACCCATTATACTTTCCAAAGATAATTTATTTTCTTACAAGAAAAGGATATCAGGAGAATGACTCCTTATCAACTCCTGAATAACTTTTTGTCTAGGGCCACTGTTCAAGCCCCTCACATTCCATGATAGCCCAATAATTTTTGGGGATCACAAAAATGATAGTCTAGAGTCTTTACTGACCCTAACTCAACCAAATTCTCCCCCATCAATTTGATCTTATCCAAGTCCTTCTTTATGCCAACCTTCAAAATCTTCTCCGTTGCTCCTTTTTTGTCTTTCTGAAGAAGACCCAGATGTAAGGAGATCTTATTACTTTTGATCCAAGCAAATTCCAATTTCTGCGTTGCAAGAGAAACATCCCCACTAGCCAACTTCACTTTAGCACTAGAGATTGGTGCCATCTAAACTGCTACTTGCTAATCCATCTCCATTTTTTTACTCCCAACCACCTGCTGAGCCTAGGCAGTATCCCAGTTCACACTATCAGGAACCAACCGTGTTGCACTTTGATCCAAAGAAATCAACCCAGATTCACATCCTACTAGCTAAGATCATCCAAGGCTTCAAATCTGTTAAAGGTATCCTCCTCTTGTCTCTCCTGCAAAGACCTCTTTTGACCCCGGTTCTAGTTCTTTAACTTAACTGGGACAAAATCATCAACACCCACAACCTCATCAGACATGGAAGCTTTTCCTTTATCAGCCCCATCTAGGTTATGGGAAGGCTGTTGAGGTAGATGCATAGCCAGTTTAGACCTAGCGCACTTGCGCTGCAAATGACCATACTCATGACATAGACAACATTGAAATGGGAAAGTCTCATAATCCAGCCATTGGACCCAAGAATAAGAGCCCACACACATATTTATAGCATCTGGCAAAGGCTTACTATGATCAATTTTAATATAGATACGAGCGAAAGTCATTACCTTTCTCCCCAAGGTTTGCATTGAAGATCCAATTGGCTTCCCAAGAAATGAAGCAAGCATCCGCAACACATCCTCTCGACAACATTCCACCAAAAAATGAGGTAATTGAACCCACACCGTGACCCTATTCGGGAGCTCCTTCGAAGGGTTAAGTCCCACATGCCAAGGTTTGATGAACAACCCCACCTGGTTATAAAAATATGGGCCTCCTTCAAAGACCCTATTGCGATCCTCCATGCAATTGAATGTAACCATGAAGTAGTTGTTTGCCAACAACATAATCTCCATTTCCCCTTCCGATGCCCAAATCCTCTAAGCCCAATTCTCCATAAACTGCAGAGAAACCCTCATCCCCAAAAATTTGTGGTAAAACAAATGCTTTGAAAAATATTCAACATCCTCGACAATCATATCAGGTGGAATTACTAATTTTGGCCTCTCTTTGCATCTCTCAAGACAGACGTTAAACTTTGAAATCTGGGATCCATTGGACACACTAACACCATCAACCCCTGAGTCGGGAGCAAAGAGATTATTATCAAAAGTCTTAACACCATGATTTGGGGAATGTGAACCCAAAGCTGCTCGAAAATCCAAGCTAAGAGAAGCCTCTAAAGCCACTTATCTCGAACCAACCATCATGCTTGATCAAAAACCCACACCCTAAGAGGATAAGGGAAAGAGAACACTCTCCCCGAAAACACCCACCCCACTCACCTCCCAAATGCAAGCCCTCCCTGCTACGCCAAAACCATAAAGCGTAGCAGAACAACAAAGCAGAAAAAGAAGGTAGAACTAGGGAGCAATAAACCCTGACCCCCCCAAGCCACCTCCTCTGGCACACGATACCGTTGGTTCAACGCCCCACCCTACAACACCGATCACACCTACCCACCTCATGACATAGATGAAATTGAAATGGTAAAGTCTCATAATCTAGCTGTTGGACCCAAGAATAAGAGCCCACACACATATCTATAACATCTGGAAAATGCTTACTATGATTAATTTTAACATAGATACGAGTGAAAGTCATTAGATTTCTCCCCAAGGTTTGCATTGAAGATCCAACCAACTTCCCAAGCAATGAAGTGAGCATCCACAACACATCCTCTTGACAACATTCCACTAGAAAATGAGGTAATTAAACCCACACTGGGATGCTATTCAGGATCTCCTCTGAAGGGTTAAATCCCACATGCCAAGGTTTGATGAACAACCCCACCTGGTTATAAAAATACAGGACTCCTTCAAAGACCCTATTGCGATCCTTCATGCAATTGAACGTAACTATGAAGTAGTTGTTTTCCAACAACATAATCTCCATTTCCCCTTCTAGTGCCCAAATCCTCTAAGCCCAATTCTCCATAAACTGCAGAGAAACCCTCATCCCCAAAAATTTGTAGTAAAGCGAATTCTTTGAAAAATATTCAACATCCTCGACAATCATCTCAGGCCGAATTACCAATTTTGGCCTCTCTTTGCATCTCTCAAGACAGTCGTTAAACTTCAAAATCTAGGATCCATTGGACACACTAACACCATCAACCCCTGAGTCGGGAGTAAAGAGATTATTATCAAAAGTCTTAACACCATGATTCAGGGAATGCGAACCCAAAGCTGCTCAAAAATCCAAGCTAGGAGAAGCCTCTGAAGCTACTTCTCGCGAACCAACCATTATGCTTGATAAAAAAACCACAACCTACGAGGATAAGGGAAAGAGAGAACTCTCCCTGAAAACACCCACCCCACTCACCTCCCAAACGCAATCCCTCCCTACCACGCCGACTCCACAAAATGTAGCAGAACAACGAAGTAGAAAAAAGAAGGCGGAACCAGGGAGCAATAACCCTCGACACCCCCAAGCCACGTCCTCTGGCACATGACACCGCCGATTCAATGTCCCACCCTACAACACCAATCACACCCACCCACCCCCAACCCACCAGAAAATGAGGTAATCAAACCCTCCCTGGGACCCTATTCGGGAGCTCCTTCGAAGGGTTAAATCCCACATGCCAAGGTTTGATGAACAACCCCACCTGGTAATAAAAATACAGGCCTCCTTTAAAGACTGTATTACGACCCTCCATGTAATGGAACGTAACCATGAAGTAGTTGTTTTCCAACAACATAATCTCCATTTCCCCTTCCGGCGCCCAAATCCTCTAAGCCCAATTCTCCATAAACTGCGGAGAAAGCCTTATCCCCAAAAATTTGTAGTAAAGTGAATGCTTTGAAAAATATTCAACACCCTTGACTATCATCTTAGACAGAATTACCAATTTTGGCCTCTCTTTGCATCTCTCAAGACAATCGTGAAACTTTAAAATCTAGGATCCATTGGACACACTAACACCATCAACCCCTGAGTCGAAAGCAATGAGATTATTATCAAAAGTCTTAACACCATGGTTCGGGGAATGCGAACCCAAATATGCTCGAAAATCCAAGCAAGGAGAAGTCTCTAAAGCCACTTATTGCGAACCAGCCATCATGCTTGATCAAAAACCCACACCCTAAGAGGATAAGGGAAAGAGAGCACTCTCCCTAAAAACACCCACCCCACTCACCTCCCAAACGCAAGCCCTCCCTACCAGGCCGACACCACAAAGCATAGTAAAATAGCGAAGCAGAAAAAGAAGGCAAAACTAGGGAGCAATAACCCCCGACACCCCCAAGCCACCTCCTCTGGCACACGACATCGCTGATTCAACGCCCCACCCTACAACACTGATCACACCCACCCACCTCATGACATAGACAAAATTGAAATGGCAATGTCTCATAATCCAATTGTTGGATCCAAGAATAAGAGCCCACACACATATCTATAGCATCTGGAAAAGGCTTACTATGATCAATTTTAACATATATACGAGCAAAAGTCATTACCTTTCTCCCCAAGGTTTGCATTGAAGATCCAACTGGCTTCCCAAGAAATGAAGCGAGCATCTACAACACATTCTCTCGACAACATTCCACTAGAAAATGAGGTAATCGAACCCACACTGGGACTCTATTTGGGAGCTCCTTCAAAGGATTAAATCCCACATGCCAAGGTTTGATAAACAACCCCACCTGGTTATAAAAATATGAGCCTCCTTCAAAGACCCTATTGTGATTCTCCATGCAATTGAATGTAACCATGAAGTAGTTGTTTGCCAACAACATAATCTCCATTTCCCCTTCCGGTGCCCAAATCCTCTAAGCCCAATTCTCCATAAGCTGCAGAGAAACCCTCATCCCCAAAAATTTGTAGTAAAGCGAATTCTTTGAAAAATATTCAACATCCTTGACAACCATCTCAGGCAGAATTACCAATTTTGGCCTCTCTTTGCATCTCTCAAGACATTCGTTAAACTTTGAAATCTGGGATCCATTGGACACACTAACACCATCAACCCCTGAGTCGGGAGTAAAGAGATTATTATCAATAGTCTTAACACCATGATTCGGGGAATGCGAACCCAAAGTTGCTCGAAAATCCAAGCTAGGAGAAGCCTATGAAGCCACTTCTCGTGAACCAGCCATCATGCTTGATCAAAAACCCACACCCTAAGAGGATAAGGGAAAGAGAGCACTCTCCCTGAAAACACCCACCCCACTCACCTCCCAAATGCAAGCCCTCCCTACCACGCCGACACCACAAAGCGTAGCAGAACAACGAAGTAGAAAAAAGAAGGCAGAACTAGGGAGCAATAACCCCCAATACCCCCGAGCCACCTCCTCTGGCACATGACACCGCCGATTCAACGTCCCACCCTACAACACCGATCACACCCACCCCCCCGCGCACAAGCTAAAAGGCTTAGATATGAGCTGGGGCAGAGATGCCCTAGCTCGACCCCTGCGAATCCCGCACCTGCACGCCATCTTCTAAGCTCCAAAATTTGTGATTTATTGATTTTAGTAATGGATTGATTATTTAATTTGTTTAATTGGCGATAAATGATTTATTGCAATTGAGTAATTATTTAACAATAATTTATGATTTTATTAGTGATAGCGTTATTTTAATTTAACGATTTTTGATTATTTAATTATTCTCGCGTTTGCATTTACATTCATATTTATTGAGGATTTTGAGATTATATTTAATAATCAATGTCTTTAGTTGATCTTTGATTCATTGAGTTATTTAATTATTTCGCTTTATTGATCTTATTTATTTATTGATGATTTTAATCTTTATTTATTTATTATGGGTCTGATTATTTAAATAATTTTTATTAATAGTGATATTTTGAATATTTGGAAATAATAATAATGATAATAATGGTAAATATTAAATAACTACCCTATCTATTATATTATAATGTCGTAATAATATTTTGGTTATTATTATGTTGATTAGAGTAATATACTTTTATTTTGATTTTTATTTCTAATTGATATTTGAATATCCCATCAAAGATAATGTGAAAAAAATGAATTTGTTTTATGTCATAGTTGATGGAGGGGAATATTTTAAATAAAATATTCCCATTGGCTAATTGAGAGGCTAGGGCTTTATTGTTTTTCCTTTATTGATTTATGCTTGCCGTGAAAGCATTTTTTTTGCTCTCTCTCTAATTATCTTCTCCTACAACTTAGTGAACATAGGGGGTTTTTGTCTGCAATTGGAGCTTGGTTTTGGAGTGGAATTGTGCTGATTGTCAGAAGGACTAAGCAGGATTCTTCCATCAAGGGATTCTCTTCCATTACTTAGGGGAGAGGTTGGTTTCTATTTTCCCCTCTTTTCCTTATGTTTCAGATTTAAAATCTTGTGTGTATTTTATGTGCTTGGCTTTGTCTGAAGTGAATGTGGAGTTTATTCTTGTAATGTGATTTGAAATTGAACAAGGGAATGGGGATTCTGCTAATATCTGTGTGTTTTCAGTTATTTCAATGCAAATAGTGTGTGAATATTATTATGTGAAAACTGTGATTTTATAGTTTGCCCTTTTGTTGTTTATATTTCTTATTCTAGGTTGTCTGTTTATTGTTTGACCTACATATTATGGGTTGTCATTCACTGTTATCCCCGCATCGCGGGTTATCTGCATTTTATGTCACCCACATTCAATGGGTTTGTGAATTGAATTGTGCAACCCCATGTTGTTTATGATGCCATTGCACCCATATTCGATGGGATGTTGGCTTATTACTTGCCCCCCCCCTCATGCACATGTCTTGTCGCCCCTTTATTTTATTGTTGGGCACGTATTGTGGGATGCAACACCTATGATATATATTGTGGATGCTGCTCCACGATACATATCATGGGGGAAACACCCACAATACATGTATCATGGTTGTTGTATTATGGTTGCGACACCACAATACATATATCATGGTTGTTGCACCATGATACATATATCGTGGCTGCTGCATCGTGATTTGTATATCGTGGTTTGTAGTGCATAACACCCATGATGCTGGATTGTGAGCTTCATCTTGCCCACAACATGAGGTGTTACTGGTAAATGCCCATTCAATGGGTCTATTCGCTTGGTTTGATCGCTAGTCATTGTATTTATATATTTTGTATGATGTTGTAAATATATTGTTTTATTTGGTAATAGTATGCATTTTTAGAATTTGTTGTATTGTGAGTCTCTGTCGCTAGGCGACAGAAAGGTTATGTTTATGTAGAGTTGTATCTATTTGGAAATTTTATTTTGTTGTGTGTGTCTATGTATTGTGTGGTGCATGAGTTTACGTGTTTTAATGTAAAGTTCAGCTATGATTTTGGGTGAAGCACGCGAGTTACAACATGAGCTAAGCGTAATGTAAATGTTGCCCTATATTATTTTATTGTTTTCTATTATGGTCATCATATTACGTTATGTGTTATGATACATTTTGGAGAACCAGAGGCTGTCTTGAATTTATTGAGTTTTGAATGATTTTGGTTTTCATATTTGATGCCACCTTTGGGTTCATTGCACCATTGTTCGGGTGCAAGATGCATGTTGTATTGGGATGCTCTCATGTCATTTTGTCATGAGAATTGGTTTATCTATGTTGTTGATTTTAAGAATAGGAAGTGTGGAGACCTTGTTGGGTTTTTATTTGTTTTGTTACAATAGTATTATGACTTGACTTATATGTCAAGAGGCTCATCTCTCTTATGAGTTAATGTTAAGCTTTCATGATTGTGTGGTTGTGTATGGTTTGGTGCCACATGCTATTGCATTTCAGATTTACTTAGTTATCTTAGAGCAACCTGTAATGTTTTTTATGGGTCCATGTAAAGGGAGTGGGCTCCTTTGCGACATCCAGGGTCACAAGATATGGACTATCATGAGGTTCCTTGTAAGGATGCATGAAGTCCAAACCTCTTGGGCATAAGAGAGTTTACCTTATTTTAATCAATTGATGACTAATTAATGAATGAAAAATGGGTAGCTAGACAATTAAAAAGATAATAATTGATAGTGCCTCATGACTTAGTCCTAGGGAGGATGTTTTAGGTTGAGCATTAGAAGACCATTGAGATGGTAATCCAATCTCCCTTGGTCTCTCAAAGGTTGAGATGGCTCTGCATGCCCTTAGGCTAGAGCCTTGTTTTTGGTACAACATGTGATGAATCTCCCTTGTACACGTGTTTCCCTTATTTTTTACATTTGCATTTATGTCTTGATGATGTGTCGGCCTCTGGGAGTTACTTTGGTTGTTGATTTCATTGGTGTATGGTCCATGTGTATGTAGGTCTTTCTTGGTGTTAGTCCCTTTGGTCTTAAGCGTCAACCTTGTTGTAGTGTGTGTGTTGGGACCTAGTGACATCTCCTAGCTCGGGGGGTGGTTCCTTGTAGGTTCCATATTGGTCGAGTGGTTGGAGATTGTGAGATTTTGCCAAGATCAAGGGCACAATGAAAAGTATAAAAATAGAGACAAAAGAATGACAAGAACAAACTGTATTCTCATCAATATGAAAATGATCAACTGGATTCCCCAATACAATGAATATAGGCCTTCTTATATAGGCAAAGCCATATGGATGTACGAGCACACAATCATGACATGTGGCTCAATGAGAAACACGGGTAGGTAAAAAATACTAGGGGTAGGTAGGAGAAAAATTATAATATTCCACAAGATGTGGATGACCCACCGAATGTGGAGTGTAACAACAAAACAAGACCACAAAAGGTGGAATTTCTCCTACAAGCTCTATCCCTATGTGCACACTTCCCTAAGTGTCTCAAATCTAAACTATGAAGAAATGCATTATCCTAAGTTAACTTAAGTAAAGTGTAATAATATCCATAATGAATATTTATTTACACCAACACCCCCCCTTAAGTGCAACTTAGGGGAATGAAGACTCAAGTCAATAATGCAAGATGGGTCCCGGCTACTAGGCCATGATAGGTACCCATGTACAATATGCAAATGCAAGCAAAACTATGTAATGCAATCTCTCACAAATGAAGAAAGGGAGAAAATCCAGTGGGAAAAAACTCCCCCCAAAAGAGAGATGAAAGTACAAATGACTCTGAAAGAAGAAGGACAAAACCTCAAAGAGGAAAAAATGCCCCCCATAAGAGAGAAAGGAGAAGTCAATTGACCCCCCCTAATGACACATCCCGCACCCCCAAGAGAGCTCACAACTACTGGAACTTACTCTCGGTGAAAGGTTTGGTGAATATGTCTGCAACCTGCTCCACTATAGGACAATACTGCAAATCAATGACCTTCTCCTGAATCAGCTCTTAGATATAGTGCATATGAATCTCTATGTGTTTGGTCTGCTGGTGCTGGACCAGGTTCTTCGAGATAGCAATAGCACTCTGATTGTCGCAATGTAGAACTGTTGGCCGTGGAGTAGTGAACCCAAACTCTGTGAGAATCTGCTGAAGCCAAATGGTCTCAGTCGCTGCGTTAACAACACCTTGATACTCAGCCTCAGTCGAAGAGAGAGCAATATCATGTTTCTTCTTGCTCTGCCAACAAATGGGGCCCGAACCAAGGTGAAAACTGTAACCAAAAGTAGACTTACGATCATCAAGATCGCCAGCCCAATCGAAGTCTATGTAACCAACCGGGCGAGGTCCTATGCCTGCTGCATAGTGAATCCCATAGTGATGTGTACCTTGGATGTAATGAAGGATGAGTTTGGCGGCTTTTCAATGAAGCTCATGTGGTTCCTACATGAAGTGGGAAACCATGCCAACTGCAAATGAAATATCAGGGCGTGTATGGGTCAAGTAGATGAGACTACCCATAAGCTGACGATACAAAGTGGCATCAACTGGTGGAGAAGAACACTAAGCCTCAAGCTTAACTCCTAAAAGAAAGGGAGTCGGTGCAGACTTACAATCAACCATATGAAAGCGTGCAAGTAGATCAAGAGCATACTTGGGCTGCGATAGTGTAATCCCAGAAGGTGACTGTGAAATCTCTATCCCGAGAAAGTAGTGCAAAAGACCCAAGTCAGTCATAGAAAATTTGTCATGCAAAGCAGATTTGACCCTGCTAATGATGGATGCGGTACTCCCTGTAATGATCAAATCATCAACATAGAGCACAAGTATCAAGTGAGAGTCATCCTGTCGCAAAATGTAGACATTCGGATCAGAATGACACCTAGTGTACCCTATAGAGAGAAGAAAGGAATCCATCTTGGCATACCAAGCCCTGGGTGCCTACTTAAGGCCATAGAGAGATTTCCTTAGTCTGCAAACCAAAGAAGTATCCTGGATGAAACCCTGTGGCTGCTCCATATAAATCTCCTCATCAAGATCACCCTGAAGAAAAGCACTCTTCACATCCATCTGATGTACAACCCAACCATGAGCTGCAGCAATAGAAAGTGTTAGGCGAATGGAGTTCATCTTGGCTATGGATGCAAAGGTCTCAGTATAGTCAACACCTGCTACCTGGGAGAAACCTTTCACAACAAGTTGAGCCTTATACTTATCCACACTACCATCTACTGCAAACTTGGTTAGATAGATCCACTTACATCGAACCATCTTTCTCCCCTTAGGGAGATGGACTAAATCCCATGTGTTGTTCCTCATCAAGGAACTATACTCTTCCTCCATAGCTTGGTCCCACTCAGGAACCCTTGATGCTTCCCGAAATGTTTGTGGATCGGAAGTGGTAGCAATGAATGCATGTGGAAGATCTTGAAGCTGTGATCGAGTTCTCTGCGTATCTGAAGGATCCCCAACAAGACAACCCATAGACTCAAGTGTCTGTCGAGCCCAATGAGGTCTAGGTGGAGGTGGAGAACAAGGCTCTTCAACTGCAAGTGGACCCTGTAGAGGTGTAACCCTGCGAGTCAGAGTTGAAGGAGTCTCATCATCTAAATCACTAACATCACTATCCATAATGGAGTAAGGTGGAGGAGGTAGAGAGGCTAAGCTAGGAGAGCTTTCCTCAAAGTGAACACTCCTCTCAATGAACACCTCATGTGTCTCAGGATCCATCAATCTATATGCCTTAACACCCTCAGGATATCCAACAAATATGCAAGGTCGACTTTGTGGTTCCAATGCCTTACATTTCTGCAGAGGTATGTGAGCCCATGCTGGACACCCAAGGACTTTGAAATGTCTCACAATCGGTTTCCTACCAGCCCAAGCTTCAAAAGGAGTAATACCTTGCAAAGCTTTGAGAGGAACCCGATTCTGGATGTGTGTGGCACAACTGATAGACTCGACCCAAAAAGCGGGATCAAGAGAACGTGCATGAATCATACATCTAGCCATTTCTTTGAGAGTTCTATTCTTGCGTTCTGTAACTCCATTCTGCTGTGGAGTGTATGCTACAGAATGCTGAAGATCAATCCCCTCAAATGTACAAAAATACTCAAGTCTCTTGTTCACATATTCCCTTCCATTATCTGTATGAAGAATCTTCACCTCTTTCTCGGATTGCTTCTCCACACGAGTCTTGAAGTCCTGAAATCTGCCAAATACTTCACTCTTATGAATAAGAAAGTAGACCCAAGTGAAGTGGGAGTAGTCATCAATGAAGGAGAGGTCATAGCGGGCCTTACTAAATGAAGGTGCTGGAAATGGACCTGCTACATCGCTATGAACAAGTTGAAGAACTTCCAAAGCTCTCCAAGCTTTCCCCTTATCAAACTTTTCCTCGGGATGCTTGCCCATGGAACAACCTGAACATACACCCTCTGAAAAACTGATTCGAGGTAGGCCTGTGACCATGTCTTTAGTGTTGAGCTGCTGAAGATAGTGGTAGTTGAGGTGACCAAACCGCTCATGCCATAGCTTACTTTCTGAATTTGAATGAGTAAGCAAGGCCCTAGAAGGTGAACTTGGCACAAAGTGGGAGAATGAATAAAGCCTTGAGTTGTCATTGACTTGTCCCACTGCTACCAAGGCATCATCATCAAGTTCCTTTACCACAATTGAATCTGGTGTAAACTCAACCTTTTTCCCATTCCCATAGTGAGTGATTTGGTAGATAGAGAGAAGGTTGGTAGACAAGTTAGGAACATAGAGAACATTCTCAAATGTTCCACCATCCATGTCAATTGAACCTTTCCCTTCAACCTCTACTTGTGTATCATCACCTATGTAAATGTGAGGTACCTTAGATGGCTCCAATAAAGAAAACTGCTCCTTTGTACAACCCATGTGATATGAGGCACCTGAGTCAAGTATCCACTGTTGTGAAGAACTTGTTGTAGCCACAAATGCTTGCCCTTTTCCCTTAGACTGTGAGGAAGAGGAAGGAAATGAATCCTTCTTTGTGTAGGCGGATGGCAAGTTGATGTTGTTTTTCTTAAGAAGTTTAGTTAACTCATCAACTTGCTTTGTGTGGCATCGATTCTCATCATGACCATACTTCTTGCAATATGCACAAGTTGGTTTATCCTTCTTAGGTGGTGTCCCCTTCTTGGAAGAGGATGAAAAATTGCCTTGTGATGGAGAGGATGATTGTCCTTTTTCCTATTGTGGCTGTGACTTAGATTGCTTCTTCTTCTTGTTGGAATCTTTGCCTTGACTTCCTTGATTCCCTTGATTAGCCACCAAAGCCTTGGACTTTGAAGACTTGAGAAGCCCCATGTTCAACAACTTAGATTGTTCCAATATCAACATTTCTGTGAAAGCATCAAATGAAGGCATAACATAGGAACTCCCACTGTCAAACGATGAGTTTGGAAGCTAGACACAAATGCTGCATATTCTGGTGCAAGCTTGTCCAACAAGTTGAATATTAATTGAGCATCCTTTTTGTCAATTCCACAATCCTTAAGCTTTGCTCTTAGCTCATTTGCTTTGGTGACATAATCTTGGATTGTATCCAAACTCTTGGGATCCAAGTTGGTGAGCTCATTGTCAATCTTATAACCACTGATTTCATCAACTTGACCATACAATTTTTGAAACATATCCCAAGCATCTTTGATTGTAGTACACTTCTCAATATGAAAGATGAGGTCATCTGATACATACTTGCGCAAAGTTCCAAGAGCCATGCAATTCTTAGTGAGCCATTCTAACTGAGCATTAGGATCAGCCTTAGGATCAGGTGGTGCTACTATTGTTCCATCTATGTAATGCGTGAGACCTTTTTCCATTAATTTGCTCCATACTTTAATTTTCCATGATGCATAATTATGTGGAGTTAAAGGTGGAAATTTATGAGGACTCATTGCAACAAAAATGAAAGAGAACAAGGAAAGAGAGGCACAATCACACAAGACACCCCCCCAAATTCACTCAATCAAAGAACCCCCCCAAAAGTGATGTTTTGGCACTTTATACTTAGTGCGTGTACAATGGGCCACTTGCAAAAAATGACAAAGTGGACTTCTGATTTCAATTTTACAATTGCCTCAATAGGGCCAAAAGAGACTCAAACTAATAATGCAAGAGATCTAAACTAAGATCCAAGCAATTTACAAGTACCAAATAGGCCAAATAAGACCAATATCTGAAAGTATAATTTCTAATTAAAATCTCTAAAATCTGATCATAGATTATGAAAGTAGATGAAAAAACATGCACTTTCAAAAAAATGGCACCTGAAAAGGAGGTCGTATGAGCTCAAACGAGGCCTTTGAAGTTGCAGAATTGAGGATTGGACAGGTATAACTAAGAGAATCTAAAAATTATGAAAAACCTATGCACCAAAACCAGAAAATAACCACACCACTGCAAAGAGAATGAAAAATTAGCCCAAATAAAAAAAAATTGCACCCAAAAAGGAGCAAAATAGAGCAAGTTATGGGCCTCCAAAGTTGACCCAAAAATCCAGACTGCTCAACGGAGAGGGGTCTAAAAATTTCCAAAGAAAATGTTGACTAGGTGTCGATTAGGTGCTGACTGGGTGTTGCTGATTGGGCACTGACTGTGCGCTGCTGATTGAGCAGAAGCTGACTGGGCAGAAGGTATGGATCCCAAAAATAATTTTCAATTTTTTTTTTCAAACTGGAAAATAATTTTCAGAATTTTTTTTTTGAAAAAATCCAAAAATTCCGTACCGTACTGCTCCAATTGGGTAGAAAATTTCCTCCACACCCAAAAATCGATTTTTTGGCAAAATAGGTCGAATTTATACTCGATTTTTATGGAAACGGCCTCCCGGATGCAATGGTGAGGTTGGAAACACTCTAAGATGCCTCCAAAAAATGCAGTCCCCCAGATCCAAAAAATAGAAGTTTTCCACGATGTCTCCAAAAACCAATCAATGAAGTCCCAATGGCTCTGATACCATGTGAGATTTTGCCAAGATCAAAAGCACAATGAAGAGTATAAAAATAGAGACAAAAGAATGACAAGAACAAACTGTATTCTCATCAATATGAAATGATCTACTGGATTCCCCAATACAATAAATATAGGCCTTCTTATATAGGCAAAGCCATATGGATGTATGAGCACACAATCATGACATGTGGCTCAATGAGAAACGAGGGTAGGTAAGAAATACTAGGGGTAGGTAGGAGAAATATTATAATATTCCACAAGAGGTGGATGACCCACCGAATATGGAGTGTAACAACAAAACAAGACCACAAAAGGTGGAATTTCTCCTACAAGCTCTATCCCTATGTGCACACTTCCCTAAGTGTCTCAAATCCAAACTACGAAGAAATGCATTATCCTAAGTTAAGTTAAGTAAAGTGTAATAATATCCATAATGAATATTTATTTACACCAACAGAGATTTTTGCCATTGGAGTTTTTCCCTTGTTGTTGTTGTGCTTCTTATGTGTGGACTTGGATCTTTCTTCGTGATGGATATAGATTCTATGGAGCAGATTTATGTATTAACCTTTATGGTTTATGAGATGTACTTGTTATGTAATAGTATAAAAAACATTTGAAAGATTGAGCAATCTTAGGATCATACGGACTATGTAATAGTAGCATGTAGTATATCCATGATTATACATTG
Organism: Cryptomeria japonica; assembly: GCF_030272615.1. Classification (NCBI taxonomy): domain Eukaryota; kingdom Viridiplantae; phylum Streptophyta; class Pinopsida; order Cupressales; family Cupressaceae; genus Cryptomeria; species Cryptomeria japonica. The sequence continues at coordinate 594,654,474 of NC_081407.1, forward strand.
GACTTAGGCATTCAATGAAGTTCTTCATATGATTTTGTTATGTAATAGTTCATATGTAACATTGATTTATGAATGGCAATGCCACCTTTTGGACTACATTGTAAACATGTGTAAAGAGTATAGAGTCTTGGTTATTTCACCTATGGGAAGAATTGCAAACATGTGTAGTGAACTATAACACTTATATTGAAATTGCCATGCTTATGTTGTAATGTACTTAGTAAGTTGCATCTTATGTGTTCATCATTGGAAATGTCTTGGAGCAACAAATTAAACATTTATGTAGCACTTAGGCCCATGTTGCAATAAATAGGAGATGTATTTGTTTACTTTCTTCATGTCATGCTCAAACAATGGAAATGAACCATTATGTGGTAAGAATGTATTCCCATGTATATGTATGGATACAATACAACTAGATGTTAAACCTCATATATGGGATTCTTAAACTTGTGAATAGACAACTAAACAAGACCTCATCAAGACATTAATGATAGGGGTATAAAACATGACATACACATTCAAGACATTAGTTAGCATCATAGCAGCTAAATTAGCCAAGAGGCTGAAAATCACAATAAGACTTAGAAGACTAATTACATTAAGGTACATAAAATATTATGAACTCATTAGTAAGATGGCTGCAATAAGTCAATTAATGTGTAGACCATGTCAATGTACATGTGGAAGCATAGGTAATCTAGTATGCATGCATTCTATGATAGAACTAGATAGAATGGCTTATAAGTAATGCATTATGTGAGTGGGAAATGATGTAGACATTATCATCATGGTAGTAGTAGTAGCTCATACTTATTATGTCAAGGCATAAGCATGAGAGGTTAGTGGTTATGAATTGAATTATGTGTAAGATTGAGGTTAAGTGATGTCTTAATTAAATGATCATGTTAGGCTTAAGGATAGGTAATCCTAAGTATTATGCATTTGATATAAGCTTCCCATTCATGGTCAAGCACTAAAAAGAGTATAAAGTATCAATGCATTAGGTAAGATAAGGCATGTAGATATGTAGGGTTGTATGGTTTGGGGTTCCTAGAAGGAGCAAGTGTATAGAGGGGTTCATTTAATATTTAGTTATGTAGTTTTTGAGCTTTATGGAAGGTAGAATGTATTAAGAGATTAGAGGGCAGCCCATGTGGCATAATCTTGTGTCAGGATATTATGGTAGTTAGGTGCATATGTGCATTGTCATGCTGGTTGTAAATCTAATGCTTGGATTAAGAATCATAATTTTAATCTTGAATTAAAGTAGTGACGTCAATATGCCCTAGGGAGCTATATGTGACTATGTAATCATGTTTCCATTTATGAAAGAACATAATTAGAAAATCAATTTTAAGATCCAATACTAAAATTAAACTAAGTGAACTAACCCTTGTACACATTGCCTAGTTAAGTTAAATGGAAAATTAATTTGTAAACAAAAAAAAAATTGTTCCATTTCTAGGCTAGTTGGTTTATGTTTTTCTTAGGGTTTGTTGTCAGGTGCTACAAAATTTAGATAAGATGGAAGATTAGAATTGGATGGAGAAGTGAGATAAGATCGCGACATGACTTGGAGTTCTATCTCATCGGGTTGATCAACCATACTCTTGTCATCATCCACATAGGGTAAAGTGGAAGAAAATGAGGGATGACAATACTCATCATAGTAGGATTGAGACATGACTTGGACATCTGTGTCATCAGGTTGATCAACCATACCCTTTTCATCATCGACATAGGGTGAAGTGAAAGAAAATGAAGGACGACCAAACTCATCATAATAAAATTGCAACATGACGATTAGTTGATGAGTTGGAGAGATTAAAGATGAGAATGGATGATAGACCAAAGACCAAGATGAGATGGGGACTGACTTTGAAGAAGTTGGATAGAGGATGAAATTTGATGTTCAATTTTGGATATTTGATATTCAACCTTTGACTTAGGAAGAAGGAAATGATGTGAACTGGGAGATAAGATATGATGATAGTCGACAATCTTGATGCTAGGAGATATGACACATAAAGTGATCTAACCAAAAATTGACAACATCTAGACTCAAAAGGGACATAATGACCAAACATCGCGCAAAGCCAAGAACCAAAGGATACTAATCGAACAAGAATCTAGAGACTCAAGGACATCATAACACCTAGACCAAGGACATCTAGGATCAGAGAAACACACAAATAAAGATATCAACTGCTGATAATCCAAAGATTTCTACAACAATGTGGACAACACAATGACAGCGTAACAACATCAAAAGACTAAGATCATAAAAGATAGATCCTTAAAGCTAGTAGATCAAGCAGTTTCTAAGACAATGCGAACAACATAACAACAATGCTATGATTTCTAAGGACAAGACCACGAAAGATAAGTCCTAACTACTGAAATATCAAGAAGTGTCTAATGCAATGTGGACAACATAACGATAGCGTAACAACGTCTTAGACCAAGGTCATAAAAGATAGATGCAAACTGCCAAGATATCAAGAAGTGTATAATGTAATGCAGACAACATAATGATAATGCAATAGATGTCTAAGACTAAGATCATAAAAGATAGATGCTAATTGTTGGGGACATGTAAGATTGTACATCAACGAAGCAAAAATCTGACAGCATAACGCGACCAAACTAACTAAAGAGGACAAGACAAAGCAAACTCACTAGAACAAGATAGGCAAGATTGAAAAATGTTTGGACAACATAACGGCACCAAAAATGTAAACCTATTGTTTTAGGGTGCAAATCCGCTGGAACAACACAATATACAGTATCAAAAGTGAACCCACTAGAACAGGATTCACAAACATCCAGAGAAAACCCGCTAGAATAAAGAGAAAACCCATTGGTTGAGAAAATGATAGTGACTGTGTTAAGTATGTCAATTCTGGCTCAAAGTTGATAGCGTTCTCACTAATAGAAGACTGTAAACCTGGTGTAATAGACCACATACCCACTAGAACTGGTTTCAAACATGCTATACTGATATTTCAATAAGAGAATTGACACCAAACACATCAAGCATGAAGATATGACCATAAAATAGATAAAATCAGTCAAGTACAACCTTATGGATAGTTAACTTACAGTATGTGTTAAATCTCTTGATCATAAAATACCACATCCAACCAGATAGATAGAAGCCTGACAACACTGGCTCCACCCTCGACATGCACTTCTCGGGCATGCCAAGCTTCGAATTCCTAGGATATCACTTCCCAGTGAATTTTCTATCTTGAATTGGGGGGTACATGAGGAGTTTCTTCGGTATGCACGTATCACAACACTTGAGTCAACACATAGAAGGATTTTTGGATGCTAAAGAACAATGGATCATAGTAATTTTTTGACGGGTCCAGTCCAACAACAGATTCTCGAAGCAAGCCACTTAAGACTTTAATTGAGCTTATCGGTGTAGAGAAGGCCTCCACATACAATGAATTCACTCAACACTTCAGCCATTTGACCGAATTTTTTGTATAACGGCTTGAAAAACATTGCTTGAGGTCATGCTAGGAGAGATGCTATACCCAACGTGCCCCTATTTTGAAACACTACCTTGAGGTGATGAGGCCCCCAAGATGTGATTTGCTACTAAAAAGAAAAAAAAAAGTGTCACTAATACTTTTCTCTTGCACCTATGACCACGAGAGCCAAAAGGAGAGGATAGTGTGTGTTAGCAGTAGGACCACTCTACATGCGCACAAACGTGCAAGACACGAAAGACATGGGGTTTATTCCTTTACTTGAAATGAAGTGTGCCTAATTACTCAAAAGACACAACATGTGCATTTCCTTAATTGAATTGAAGTGTTCCTAGATTAAACAAAAGACACAAATGCAAAAATGAGAGCAATAAAGGATATATTGTCTTTGCAAAACCCCTCTTTAGCGGTCTTGCAAGCAATTGTTAATGTTTAAAAAGAATGGGGGTCTTCTTATCACTTGATTTGTTGCACAAACATTAGCAAAACCATCCAACAACACACAAATTAGCCGATAAGTACTAAAATAGCATTTTGGAAAAATTATGTAAATGATAATAACGATCTCGCTACTGTGTGGCGTAGACTCGTTGTTTCAAGGCACAAACTCGCTGGTTGTCTAAAACACATTCCCACATTTGTCTAAAATACTAACACACAAGTTAGCTAATTAGTACCAAAATAACATTCTGAAAAATCATGTAAATGATAATTAGCTATCCCGCTACTATGTCACACAAACCTGTTGTTTCAAGGCGCAAACCTGCTGGTTGCCTAAAACATGTTCCCGCTATTTGTCTAAAATGCTAACACACAATTTAGCTGATTAGTACCAAAATAGCATTCTGAAAAATCATATAAACGATAATTAACGATCCCGCTATTGTGTGGTGCAAACCCATTTTTTCAAGGTGCAGACCCATTGGCTTAAGAGAACCCGTTGGTTGTCTAAAATGCGTTCCTAATGTTTGTCTAAAATTCTAACACACAAGTTAGCTGATTAGTACCAAAATAACATTTTGAAAAATCATGTAAATGCTAATTAGTGATCTCGCTACTATGTGGTGCAAACCCATTGGTGTAAGCGAACTCATTGGTTGTCTAAAACACGTTTCCATTGTTTGTCTAAAATGCTTCCATAAGAAAATGATAATGGCGATCCAGTTGTCGTATGAAAATGATAATAGCAAACCCATAGTTTTAGGGTGCAAACCCATAGTTTCAGGGTGCAAACCCATTGTTTTGTAGAAAAATGCCAATTATCATTTACAAAAACCTGAAACTTAAAATGGAGATTTTACCTTTCCTACGACAATGATAATAGCGAACCCACTGCATCATGTAGAAAACTCGTTGTTTCCGGGTGCAAACCCATTGTTTCAAGGTGCAAACACGTTGTTTCATGAAATCTCTAGATTGAGAAAATAGACTTCCGCCTAGGCGGAAATCAGCTTGTAGATCTTCTTTTTTGCCTGCAAGTGCTCAAAATCTATTAAAAAATGTACTCAAACAACGAAAAAACATTAGAATGACAGATGAAGTGGGTCCCACCGGGCGTGCCAGAAAATGTGCGATGAATAATGTGTGTGCGAATACTAAGGACTAAAAAGAAAGCTAATTAATCAAGCAAACACAATACATCATACACCTCAAGATTGTATTGGTAAAACTAAAATGAAGAACAAAATGATAAGCAGATGCAAACCACAATTCTCGCTTTAATTTGATTATTCTGCAATTGGATGTGTGCTCATTACGTAGTTTCCGATGTTCGATATTGCTCCATGATGCTGATGCAAATGATAATGGATTGATGGATGAAAATGATAAGGGATGGGTTGAGTGATAATTCTAGCAGAGTGACGGTATGATTAAGAAAAGGTCCCTCATTTGGTCTAAAATGAGGGGGATTAAATAGGAGATGAGAGGAAGGAGAGGGGTCCCAAAATGCAACACTTGTCCTCAAAGAAGACAAGTGGCATACCAAAGAGAGCTAAGTGGAAGAAGATTCCACATTTGTTTTCAAATAGGACAAGTGGCTCAAAGGGAAAAGACAAGTGTCCCAAAGGAGGGACACATATCTTGGGAAGGAATGACATGTGTCCTTAAGGACACATGTCTATTTGGGGAATAACCACACAAATAAAGGAATATCTTCTTAATAAATAGGAAAATTAGTTAGAATGTGCACACATGTGTGAGAGGGGAGGAGGTTAGAAGGGATAGGATAAGGTTGGTTGGAGGGTTGACTAGGCTAGGGAAGTGGGTTGGAAGGATAGAGTTGGTTAGGATAGGATTGGAAGGAGGTTAGGGAGAAAACTTGGTTAGAATGTAGGAGGCATGCGACTAATTTAAATAATTGATTATTTAAACGGGGAGGGTAATTAATTAATTTAGATTAATTAAAGGGGATTGGAAAGGGAGCATTAATTAATTAGGAATTAATTAATGGGAGTAGAATGAAAGGGGGATTAATTAATTTTTAGGATGAAAGGAGGATTAATTAATTATAAATTAATTAATAGGATAGGATGGAAAGGGGATCAATTAATTTAAAATATTGGAAGTGGAGGATTAATTAAGTAGATTAATTAATTCAAGGGATGGGCTAATTAAATAATATATTTAATCAATTAAATGTCCAAGGGAAATAAATTTGATTAAATTGATTAACCAAATTTAAGTGTCTACATCATGTAGTAGTTTTGTGGCATGGGCACCATCAATTTTTCATCAAAATTATCCAACGCTGCATCAATCTCCCCCAGGTAGGCATGTTTGAACAACTTCTGGCACAATTTCTTCACCTAGGCCTTGGAGACCCCGAGATATAATGCCATGGCAAGAAACATGGTCGTTATATCACTATTGACCTTGTATATGTGATATGCCCACAAAAACTCTCTCCCTAGTACTTTCATCACTGCATGCAGAACTAGGGGATACCTCACAAACAAAATGAATAGTAACTACTTGTCTATGACTTCTCCTAAAAAGGACATCATTTGCTTGGTGGACTCCAATATCAATGGTGTGTCCATCTCTGCTCTCCTCCCAGTTAGACCGTTTTTGGCCTTAGCATAAAAATGACTCATTCCACACCTCACCGACATTTATGTATTCATCTGCCACCTATCTATGTACTACATGTCCTTGTAGAGATCTTATTTTGATGTTTGACTCAATTTTTGCACAAAGAGGAGTTAATATTCTCTACATTCTGTTGGGTGGATATTTTGTCACTAGCGTACTAATGGCAAAATATATGATTCGCTCACAGCTATGTTGAGAAATTAATCTCTCCTCTCATCAAGGGGAAGTTCCCTTTGAAATCTCTTCTCTAATTAACAAGAAATTAAAATATGTGGGTTAGTTTCGGGCATATAACTCTCTTTTTTCAGAGTCTATGTATTCTCCCTCCACTTTGTTACAATTTCCCTATCACTTTGATACTTAAGGAAATGAATGAATTAATCCAACAAACTATACCAAAATTTTATAAGCAAGAAGCACAAAGTCTTTCTTGAATATATCACTAACTTGAACTAATTATCCCAATGGTAAGGAATTCAACTTGTAGCTCAAAGTCTTCAAGTGTAATTCCTCAATCCTTAAAACTACAAGAAATAGTAGCAGTACAAAGCTTACCACTAATCACTTAACAATAGGAAATTTTCCAAATATTCAAGGAGCACAAAGTCTACTTTCACAATTCAAGAGCTCTTTTACCCACTTAACAATATCTCCGATATCAAGAAATTCAAGAACATATATAAGAAATGAACATAAGAACATTAACTCATATAAATAATTTTTGACACAACACAAAGTTTGAGATCAAATAAAATTGCTTTCTTTATTTGCTTGATCAAATATTCATAACAAAAGCTCAAAGTCTTAGTTGAGGCAAAAATTGGCAGAGCATAATTAAAGATAAAATATACAAATGAGGGTCCTCCTTATATATGAAAAGAGTGGAGAAAAATATGGGCATAATTGACTAATTCAACTACACAGTCCCACTTGACTATGACTACAATAGAAAGAAATTATACAGCTACTAGAAAACTTGCAACATCTAACGATGCAACTACATGAAAAGAAAATGTCAAAAGGGGACACTTTATTCATCTTTCTCCTCCTCGTTTGATTTGTGGAATTATTTGAACTTAGTCAGGATGGCCTCCATCTCTGCTTGGTCTGACATTGGGGTAGAATCTATGATCACATGAACATGGGAAATTGCATCTTCAACCTTCACATATTTCTTTTTTCCATCTTTCAGCATGGATGCAAGGACTTCAAAACTGACTTGGATCTCCAGTAACTTGTCGAATGCACTTAGTGAGAAATCATGTCCCATGCAGTGATCCATTAAGGAAAGAAACTAATGCGTGATGGCATCATTGGTAATGAGATTGTCATTTTATAGATAACAAGGAAGGTCAGCAATTCTAGCAGAAATGAGATAAATCTCATCATCACCTTCCTTCCTTTCTCGATCCAGCTCCATAATCATCAATCTTATTGTCTCTTTCTTGTGAGACAATAGTGACAAGATTTGGATATATTTTTCTCTTATGGGAATCACTTTATTTTCAACGAGGACGCCTATTCTGAAGTCCTCTATTTTGCTCCAAAGGGTTGTACTCTTCTCAATATTTTCAATTTCTTGAGATAATGAGGTCTTGATACTTTGCATGTGACTTTGGATTACTCAAAATCAATCAATAACCCAATTGTTGAACTTAGAAGATGAGGCCCTTCTGATTTCAACCGTGCAATCCATTCATCCATCACTCGATCCTTGGTTCCAACTTGTTCAACTTTCTTAAGAGATTTAGTGTCCATTGAGGAACCTATGGGCTTAATCTCCTGGGAAGATTGTGTAACTTTAAGAAGAAAATTGGTCAATTGTTCACACTTCTATTTTAATTCATTCTTCTCATCCTTCTCTTGATCAAACCTCCGTAACAAAGAGTTAAAAGCCATTTGAAAATTGAGCTTAACACTCTCATGTGTATATTATATTATCTCTTATCTAACGATGGTACCATGACCTTAGTATATTTCCTTTTAGTTGTCAGATCTACTAACACTTGAGAGACAGTCTTTGGCTTCTTTGTTCCTTTGGGCTTTGGAGGAACCAACTGCTCAAAATCAAACTCATTAGGTGAAATTACTTGTTTCTTCCTCTTGGGTGCTACTACCTCCATCCAAGGTGGTAATTCTGGATTGGCAGGTGGAGTAGTAGATTCTTGTTGAACATCACTTGGTATTTCAGGAGCAAACTGACTTGAACTTGCAGCGATTGTAGATGTTGTTATCGGTATGAATGCTGAAGTATCCAGTGATATGCCTACTGATGTAGTAACAATTGCTGATGCTGACTCTTCTTCAGTTACAACCACAGAGGGGAGAGTGGAAGGTGTAGTGGAAATAATTTTAGTACTAACCAGAGGTGGAATTTCTTTTATGACCGCCGTAGAAGGTAAAGTCATCATCTCTTGTTCCACAAATGCTTTCTCCATAGCTTCAGGAAAATCCAACATTGAAGATTCAATGGTGGTTGAAGGAATATAATCCAAAATAGAAAAATTGGATAATGTGAAAAAATGTTGAGCAGCTTGTGACTGTGACATCTCCAAATTTAACTCTTCATCAGCAAATCCCTCATCCTCTTGATCCGAGTCAATTTCAATAGAATGAATAATTACCTCTGGATGTGTAGGCACCTATGAGGTGGCAGGGACATTGATTTTGCCATGATTTTCTGGCTCTTCATCCTATGCTTCCTCTTGATGAGGAATTTCACCTTCTTCTGGCTCATTTTTTTTCTCAGTCTCTATAGCAGGCTGCTGTTCTGATTCCTTTGTGACTGTCTCCGGTGCTACTAAAGACAATTTACCTTTCTTGGATCCTTTAATTGTGAACTTGATTTTGGGTCCTTTCCCCTTAGATTGCATTATAGGGGCTGAGGATGGTACTTGTGGATCTACTCTGCTCTTGGTTCTTGTTTTGGCCGTAGCTATCTTACCAACTAGGCCATCACTATTATCATCATCTCCAGAACTAGAAGGAAGTTGTTTCATTCTAAGATTCTTTTTCAACAACCATGAATTGGTATTTTCCAAAATGGGGGAGATTATTTGAGTGATAGACTTACTCTCCTTTTTCGACCATTGCATTGGAGGAAGTGGAGAGTCAACAATCTTCTTTTCATAATAGACTGGGTCTATTATGTCATCAATGTTTTCCACGGTCATTGGGATTTTTGCCAAATCCAGATTTTCAATCTGCCCTAGGGTAAGACAACTGAAATCCATTCTTCTTATGTCTTCATCATCTTGGCAATCCGCCCACTCATCCTCGAACCTAAAAACATGGGTGTAGTTTCTTTTGAGCTTATTCTTCATGCCACGAATATCAAAATTATTTCGTTCCTTGAATCTTCTCATAGTATTCCATTGCATCTCTTCCTCCATGTTCTTTGCTTTGGGGTTAGTTAAAACTGAGTACCTGCCAATAGATTCTGGGAACTTCAATCCGGTCTTATGTTCTTGCGATTTCTTTTCATGCACATAGATCAGTTGCCAACACAACTCCATAAGGATGATCTTGTTAGAAGGATACCTTGGTAAAATGAAAGGTTCACCTGAGAAACATCCTATCCGGATGTAAGTGAATGTTGGAAACTGAAGAAAAATGCATCGAAAATGAGACACCCTGTTATATGCAGCCTCTTATAATCTTTTCTTTTGTAGGATTTTATCAAACATGCACTTCCACACAAAAAAGAAGGCATCGTTGACTCTAAAATGGCTACCTTGATTCTTGATTGTGAGTTGATCATAGTATTCCCAGACAGGTACTAACCTCCTATCACCTTTGGTAGATAAACCTGGATATTGCTGCATAGAAGCAACTATATATACTAGATAAGAAATATAGAATTTCAATGTCACTTTGACCTCCTTCGACTACACACAGAGTGCATCACTGATTTGTTACCCCAATCAATCATAGCAACCCCTTTCCTGATTATATTCATGTAATAGCATATCCAGTTCTGAAAGTAGTGAGAATCCTTTAAACCCTTCACCCGTGCCAACATGGTGACCATATCATTGTACTCCTCATTGAAGTCACTTCTATGAAAATAGTTAGGCCATCGTGAGTTGGTAGAATTTCTAGCAGCAGAGAGGTACACTATATTAACTACTTTCTTGCATTTTACCTCATTTTTCTCATAGTACTCCTAAGCACTTTCGTGAGAAATGTCGACCACTTCCTCGACTGAAGGACCTTTGAAAACACTGTTGAAGTAAACACTGTCCAAATTCATGATCACATTTTGATCAACATCCTTAACCTGTCTTGTATTTGGATCGAAGTGATCCGCCACTGCAAGTACAAAATCCGGATCATGCGCTGCAACTGGGAAGGAAGCATATTTATGCAACTTAGATCTGATCAATTTTGTTAGGAGAGAAGGAGCTTTCTCAACTCGATCAATAAACTCCTGCATACTAACATGACCAATTTCTATATCTTTGATCTCCTTGATGAATCTACTGAGCTCTCTGGGTACAAATTCAAGTATTATCATACTTGTACTTCATCTTCTTTGCTGATAATTTACCCGGTGAAGATTCCAACTGACTTGAAGAAGGCTTTGATTTGTTGTGAGGGGGTCTTGACATTTTCAAATTATTGCATTCAACACTGAGGATTAGCTTCTTTGACAGTTATCATCATCACTAAACCAGATTGAAAAATCAGACTCTGAACAGGCTTCGGAGCCAAACTGGAAGGTCGGGGAAAAAAGTCCGACCTGCACCTTAGGAGTCAAAATTTTGCACATCGGACTTTAAAGTCTGATGTGCAAGAATAAAAAATCTTACTTGCATATAGAACTTTAAAGTCCGATGTGCAAGTTGGGAGAAAGACCATCGACACATTGGACTTTAAAGTTCGATGTGCAAAGGAAGGGCAATCAATTGACATGTCAGGTTTTAAAACCCGACTTGTTAGCAAGAGGGTATCTCCCGCATATCGGACTCCGATATGCAGAGAGTCATCTCCATACATTAGCCTGCATGTTAGGTTTTAAAACCCAACATGCAGGCGAGGGAAGAGGAAAGAAAAACAAAAAGATCTAAGGGCCATCAAACATTAAAGTCCGATGTGCCCTCGACCTCAAGGGGAAGATTTAGGAGCAATTGGATTTTAAAATTCAATTCCCCTTTAAATGAAAACCCAAAAGAAATGGCGGAGAAAAAAAAGGAAGGGTAGATCCAAAGGAAAAAATGTGAAAACAATAAAGCCCTACCTCAATCCATGCGGCTAAAGAAAATCAGATGACTGGCAAGGTGATTGAGGTTGAAAACACGACGAGAGGAGCAAGAGGGCACGTGCGGAGGGGAGATCACAAAACGAAATGAAGAAATAATAACCCTGATATTGGCAATAAATGCCCTCATTAATTGTTAATTGTGCCGTGCATGTCAGAATTTAAAGTCCGACATATAGGACTAAACCTCTTGCAAGTCGGATTTTAAAGTCTGACATGCAAGAAATTGCCAAATCAACCTGCACATCGGACTTTAAATTCTGATGTGCAGATGCAAAGACCCTGCAAGTCGAACTTTAAAGTTTGATTTGCAGGAAAAGGACTACTTGCAGGTCAGACTTTAAAGTCTGATCTACAGGGGCATAATCAAAATTTTGCACATCGGACTTTAAAGTCTGATGTGCAAGTCCCTCCAAAAAGAGAGAATCCTGCAGGTCAGACTTTAAAGTCTGACTTGCAAGTAAAACTGCAAATCTAAAAGAACATTAAAACAATTAAAAGTGAAAAGCTAAATGAGCTAATTGACGGAGTCAATAAAGCTCTCCCGGAGGCCGTGAGGTACGAAATGAACCAGTTTCGTAGGGTTGCCTCACGATTTTGGCTGCGCTGAATCAAGGACAACACATTCTATGATGTGGCCTACTTTTCATGCCAAGATATAAGTATTGCCACCACAACTATCTTGCATTCATTGTCCCATCAATCGTCCCAAAATGACAACATGTGATCTGTTCAATCATTATCATATCATCTTCTTTTTTTACTTTACGATCATTGTTTGATGCCCTATACTATTTTCATGCAATTCTTGCCATCTATCCCCCCCTTGCATTCTTTTCTAGCAATTTGGTCCTAAAGCTTGTACCTCATAGTGATTTTTGATTTCCAATGTGTGAAGAGTCAATTTGAGATCAATTTCCATACTCATGCCATATGATCTAATTATAAATCCTTTTATTGTGGTGAATCCTCCACTATTGCTCCTTGGGCATCTGCTTCTTCTTTTGCTAATCTATCTACCACATCATTCCCTTCCATATACACCTGTGTAATTCTAAACCCTTCCAAAGTAGAGATAATTTCCCTAATTGGTATTAACCATTGTGCCAATTTCCAATTTGGCATATTGTTTTGTCTGATTGCATTGATCATGACTAACGAATCTCCTTCAAGGTGTATCTTCATCGCCTTGATATGTAGACCCATCTATAATCTTTCCAGTGCAACCCTAAATTAGACAATGTTATTGGTAGATTCGCCTATGTGGAGTGATCTTTCTACAATTATTCACCCTTCCTGATTTCTTGCCACACACTCGATGCCACTCGGTCCTAGATTGCCTTTGAAAGATTCATTGAAGTTGATTTTAATCCAACCCTACTCAGGTCCCAACCACTAAATACCCTCTCTTGATTTTTTTGATTAGACCCCTTCATTGCTCTATCAACTCTCAGGGCTTTGAGACCATCGAAGATTTTGAGCATCTCATCATCCCAATTTGTGAAACTGTTGGTTTTGATAGTTTTTGCCTTGATTGCATCGTTGGCTATCTCTACTACTACTCCTTCAATTTTCTGACACAACTTTGTGGGATTCATTTGCACTTTTTAGAAAATCCACTTGTTGCTTTATTTCCACAACTCTCACATAATTGTCAAGGGAATTACTTTCCATAGGCACTCAAATAGGCTATTTGTCTTGATAATTGACCACATGTTAAACAAGTCCACTATGTCATTAGGTATCGAGCATTGGAGGTTTAGTTTGGTCATAAAAAACTGCCAACACTTAGCTGCAAAATTGTAGCTAAGAAGAATGTGATTAGTTGTTTCACCCTCTCTTTGGCACAATACATGTCTACCTGGTCCATAGATTCCCATTTCATGTGGTTTCACTTGCATCAAAATCTTCTTTTGCAAGGCTATCCAGGTGAAAACTCGGGCCTTGGTTAAGATGCATATGTTCCTTATTAGGTTGGTCAACCAGTTTTGTTTAGTAACTACTGCTTCTTTCACTATGTAGCCCAAGCTTACTATAGCTACTAGTGCTTGATCTACACCATTGAATGGCATCTTCCTCATTTGATGACACAAATTTTCTTTTTCTTATCAATTTCGTTATTTCTTTTTGATCCTCTAAGGCATTTATCTCTCATAGAGACTTCCACTCCCAGACCTGGCTCCCATTCTATTCTATCATTCTCCCATAATCAATGATATTTTTTCCACATTGCCTAATGGGTCTCCATCTTGATTATTTATAAATTGGAAACATCTTTCAAAGGCTTTTTCCCTTCCCATGAATCTAAACAGAATGAAGATTTTCTTCAATTTCTAACCTCCCAGGTGACATGACTCAATACAATATCTCTACATTTTAAGATATAATTCTAGATAGTAGACCCCCTAGGTGGATTCCTTATTGTCAAAACCCTAGTTTCTTCATTAGAGTCTAAGTATTTCCTTTGGAAGATTTGGATCCATCTTTGATGTCCACTTGCATATGTGCTCCAAACTAATTTAGCCCCCATGTCCAAGTTCATTATTGCCAGCTACCTCAGCACTGTTCCCCCTGCTTCTTTCAGCGAACAAACCTTATCCCATGCTACTAATGGGAATTTATTCTTATCTCTAGTTCCACTCCAAAATAAACATCTCATGATTTGATTTGATGTATCTTCTGCAACTTTGGGAAACTTCGAACATGACATTGAATATACTAGTATTGTCAATAATATTGCCTTAATCATCAAAGTTTTCTTGCAGATGTTAATCACTTCCCTTTCCAAGTTTCCATCTTTCTCTTGCATATGTTTATTAGCCCCTCCTAATAGCATATTTATTTATTCCTGCAAATAGAGGCATCCCCAGGAATTTTCTAAGGAAGGTTGCAACTCTGAGACCAAGAATGTTTGCAATATCTCTCTGCAATCCTAGCCATGTATTTAGGAAAAACACCTTCGATTTACTCTAGTTGATGCTCTGCCTCAAAGCCTTGCAATATTTGTCTAGGAAATTCTTTATGGTTCTTACCTCTGTATGAATTGCATCTCCAATTAGAATGGTGTCATATGCAAACTGTTATTGAGATATGGAGTCAATCCCTTCTGCTACCTTCATCCCTTTCAAGCCTCCTATCTCCCTAAGTTGTTTGATAAATTTTCCCATATCTTCCGCCATTATTATGAATAGGAAGGGTCAAAGAGGGTCTCCTTGCCTTATTCCCTTTGCAGATAGAAATAAGTCATGTGTTGCACCATTCATTAAAATAAAATACTTTGGTGCACTGATACAACTTTCTACCCATATGACCCAATCTACTCTGAATCCAAATTGCCTAAGCACCTCCAATAGAAAAAAATTATCCACCAAATCACATGCTTTCAAAATATCTAGCTTCAAAATCATACAAGTTGATCTTGTCTTTCTTGTAGTATGTATTTCTTCATGAGCAATGATTATTCCTTCTATAATCGATCTCCCCAAGGAGAACTCACTTTGCTCTTATGATATTATGTGCTTAAGTATTGCTTTTAGTCTATTTGCAATAGTCTTTGTTATAATTTTGTATACCATATTGCATAATGTTATGGGCCTAATTTCATTCATACTTCATGCCTCTTTTTTCTTAGGTATAAGATCCAAGAAGGTGTGGTTTGTTGTACCCAACATGACCTTATTTTTTCTTGGTTCCTTTGTTGTAGATATTATATCCTCCCCCACAATGTCCCAAAAGTGTTGAAAGAATCTAGACAAAAATCCATCTGGCCCAGGAGCTTTGTTCGAATTGAACTGAAAGACTGAATTTTTGGCGTCCTCTCTAGTGAATTTTTTTATCCTTATTTTGTTCTTTTGTTATTACAGTTAGGATTGCACTGAGTATCTCTTCCCTCTCCTCCTGATATACTTGTGTTTCTTTGTTAAGTATGTCTTCAAAGTATCTGATTGCTTCATTATTAACTTCTTTTATGAAATTCACCATGCTACCATCTTGTCTCCTAATCTCAAAAGCTCTTCTCCTGCTTTTGTTTTCTACTATTGTATTGTGAAAAAACTTTGTGTTTCTCTTTCCTTCACTTAACTATGTTTCTCTTGACTTCTGCCTCCAATATAATTCTTCTCTTGCCTGCAATTTTGCATAATCTTAATTGAGTTCTTTTTCTGCCTCATATTCCTCCATCCCCATTCCTTGATCGATGATGATTTCATTGAGTTTGGATAGTTCTTTCTCCACCCTATCCTTTTCTTGCAAATATGTTCTTAAATTTTTCCTTATTCCACTCCTTCAATTTTTTCTTTTGACATTTTTGAATTTCTAGCTTACTCTATATAAGTTCAAACTATTCCCCACATCTATTTCTATCTACCATTATTTCATCAACACCATTAGGGTGGGCTCCCTTAGACATATGTTTTTAAATTTGTAAGGGCTACAATGTGGAGGGCTTTCTAGGGAGATCATTAGTTCTATCGGGTAATGATTTGATTTAGTGTATGGAATAATCATTGCCACTTTGACTTCTATATTGCTATCCCAATCTCTAGATATCAGAACCTGTGAAGCCTCTCTGCTATGTTGGTGAATCCTTTCCTCACGTTTGTCCATGTGTATACTCCATTTTTGGTTCTGATATCTAATAGCTGATTGTTGTCAATGAGGTTTTGGAAATATATTTGAATATTGATTATGTTGATAGGCCCAATGATAGGCCTATATCTATCTTGTCCTATGTATAAATAGGCCCATATATATTAATTAGATAGATGGAGACATTATTATGCAACACTTTGCATTTTATCACCATCCAATTCTTGTCCCTTTCTGCTAATGTTCTTTCTATCTTGAGTGGATCCTCTTTAAGCTCTAACTGCCTCAACAAACAACCCTGCCCAGTGCCTCTAGACTTTCATCCTTTGCTTGCTATCACTGTTATCATGTTTGGTTTCCTATAAGAGTATTATATATGCTTTCACCTAATCTATTTAGTGCTTGATTAAGCACCATTTGTTAGGGGTCATTCCATGTAATGCACCTCATTGCCTCCTGGGAAGGATGATATCCCTCCCTGATCTTAGTTTTCTTTAGCTAGCTGCATTCACTGCTATTGCCAATTTAGCTTTATTAGATTTAGGTACTGGCTTGCCCTTCTCACTCATGTTTGGTTTTTTTAGTTTGGATTCTGTCTACTCCAACATGAGTACCTCTTCTCTTTCCCTATCTTCCTCCTCTTTATACTCTAATTCCTCTTTCTTTTTTACTTCATCCATTCTTGGTTGTACAACTTCTACTTTATTTATTAGTGTAATTTTTGTTGGTTGTTGAGTGGGATTTAGGCATATTTGTTCGAAATCCAATGTTGTTGTCCCAATCAAATCCTTCTATTGCTACTCTTCACTCTCAAAAGTGAGCAAAGGGGTTTTGGTTTGATTTTCGCAATATTTCTCCTATGCTCTTATGTCATTTAGAATGATCCATTTCTCTAATCTTTCCTTATTTCAATTGATCTAAAAAATTCCCCATCTCTGGCTTCAAGGCATTCCATATCTCTCTTCAGATCTTGTCATCATCCAATTCATTCTTACCAAGGATTGAAGGGTTTGTGTCAATACTAATTATGCTCTTCTCCTTCTTTTTTTGAAGATTTAATTTCTCCTCATCTTCCTTGGTGACCCTTGAATCATTGGATTGGCATACCAATATGACATGCTCTTTATAATTGTAATTATGGCATAATGACATAATACTATCTTCTCTTTCTACCTTTTGATGCCAAACACCCCATTTTGTATGTATTTTGACCTCTTGGTGGATTATAATTGATGGCAAGACATTGAGGCATATTATTGTATAGGTTCCTAAACTATTGTCTATCATTATGCCATCCATCTTCTTGAGGTTACCTATGCTTTGCCCAGTCTCTTTTAGGATATCTTTTTTCCAGTATTCTACTAGGAGATTATACATTCAGATCCAAGTTGGTTTCTCTCTAATCTCTTCCTTTCAAGGGTCAAAGCTAGGTTTCCATTTTTATAGAAAAACTCCAAAACCCTCCATAAAATATGGTCCCTGATCTAGCGACCCCATATGCTCATCCTCTGAAGTGAAAATTGCAAGGAAAAAATCATTCGATAGTGCTTGCAGCAACATAAGATGCCCCCATTTGGATATACACCAAAAATTCATTTTTCAATGACCGATTCAACCCCACCCTATTTTATATAAAAAAGCCTACATCCTTGTATTTATCTACTAAATTTGTGATTTGATCTTTTCCCAAGAAAATAGATATGCTCGTAGGGGGGTTTAACCTTTCTTAAGAGGACTCACCTGGTTGTTTGTTCAAAGTTGCTTGAATTTCATTTGCTTGCATTATGAGAGCTTTGTCTCTCCATTTTTTTCTTGTTCGACCTCATGTGTTGTCAATATCTTTGATTTGCCAATTTTCTAAAGAGTTTGCATTCCTCTGATCTATTTGCCGATGTTGTCCATATCCTAGTTTGCTGAAATTAGAGTTTACATTTTGCGGGTGCCCAATTGTTCTATGATCCCAATTCCTCCTCCATATTCATCGAACAAAGTTTCACTTCGATTTTGTTTTGCGGAAACCACCCCAATTACTTGAATTACAACTGTAGACACCTAAAATTATCCTAGCTTTTTATTCAATTATTTTATCCTAAGCCTTCTATTAATTAAATAGACTTTTATTTATTTAATTAATTCGTTAATCCTCTTCTAGCCTTTCCTTATTTAAATAAATATTTTTATTTATTTAAATTATCTTTTCCCTAAATTAAATAAATATTTTATTTATTTAATTGATCCCACTTCCTCTATTAATTAAATGAATTTTTTATTTATTTAGTTAATTCATTAGCTTTTTCTCTTCATGACACATGTCATTTATTTCTTAATTTTCCTCTACCTACCCCTTCATTATTTAATTATTCTTCCTAACTACCCTCTTATTATTTTATTATTTTCTATACCTACCCTTAAATCCTAGCCGACCATTTATTTTTTTTACCTCTTAATCTTATCCCTCCATTTTCTAAAGTGTCTTGTACATAAGAGGATTCTTTTATCTTTTTAATCCTAATCAGCTAGCTAATCTAATCCAACAATCTTTATGCAATCAAGCAACTTCACAACCACAATCCATTCTTTGTTGAGCTCTTATGCACAATACAAAAAATTGAGAGAAAATATCAAGCAAGATCAATGGAGATAGGAGACAATGAAGATCAAGCCCTACTTTACATGTGAATGGTATTATTGTTTAATTTGTTAATTTGCATGTTCTTAGGTTTCTTCATCAATGTATGGTGAATACTTTGTTGTAGAGTAGGGTTTTGTTGTGGTTGGATCTTTGTGGTTTTGCAATAGTTTTTCATCATTTTTCACCTCACACAACAACCATTGTTCCTCCTTTTTGGGAAGGGTATTGAAGATCTGGCCCTACTCAAAAACCCATTGCAGAATGTGCCTTTTGTCTTCCTAGTATGCTCCATGATGATCCATCTCATAAGACTTCCATCCATTGTTTATCCTTGCATGGATATATTCTATTGGTACCTCTCGATCTATTGCTTCTCCCCATTTTTCTTCATGTTGCCTTCTGATTTTGTACATTCCTTCTAAATTTCCCAACTCCTCGCATCGGTGCTCCTCACCTCACCCACCTTTTCTTCACTTCTCCTCTCACGCCATTTTTTAAATAAAAAAATAATTAAATATGGTTTAATCTATGTAATATCTAGATGCATTTAAGGGGTAGGAACACTACAATGAATAACTTGAGAAAATTATTGCATCTCGTGTTTTAGCATTCTACAAAATAGTTTGCATGCCTTGTGCATACTACCATGGTAAAAAATAAATCATTTTGGTAAGGGATTATTTTAAGATGTTAGCATTGCAAATACCCTCCACTCACACTGAAAAATTTGCACATTCTATTTATACAATCTTGAAGCTTGGGTGCCATCACACTATAGAAGTTTCCATTGTCAATCCAAGGGAAGTACAAGCCCTCACCTACAGGAAACAAAAATAAGAGGTGACTTCAAGAAATGAAGAATAAACAATTTGCCTGATTTTCAAATCAACCAACCATATATAGGAAGTGAAAGCAATGGAGAAAGAACCCTCAATTGCAAACCCTAGTTCCAACCACAAAACCCTAGATCTACAATAAAATTTAACAACACATCAATGAAGAACCATAAAACATTTAAAATCATAAAATAACTTAAATGGTACCCTCACACATTCACCTAGGTTTGATCTTCATTGTTATCCTATCACCATTGATCTTTTTTCGATGTGGTTGCTCTCACATTTTTATGCTTTCACAAGAGATGAATGGTGAACGGATGTGGTTGTGATGATGTAGCTTGATTGTGATGATATACGCTAAAGTTAATTTTATAGAATGTAATTATGCTCCAAGATTAATTAATATAAAGAGAGAAGAATCCTCTTATATAGAGAAGATATTAAAAATAGAGGGATATGATTAAGAGGTGATGTAAAAGACAGATGGCTAAGATTATGTAATGGTGAAAATATAATCGGGTTGTTTAGGACCTAATACAACTTTCATCCAAACATTGGAATACAAAAGAACCTAAGGAAGTGATCCACTTTGACTAACTCTTGTGAAAGGGAATCAAGGGATACTTTTAGGGTTTCTATTCCTTTGCTTATATGAAAGGGAATATGCTAAATGTAGGAGAATGAAAAGCTATGCTAATAGGATGAACAAATGTGACTATAATAGCAGTAACAATAGACTAATGTAGTAATTGAATTGAGACAGAAAGTACAAATCTGAGAATGAAATTCTAATTTGCACCTATAATTAGAAATTGAGCTTGAATAGACAAGACCAGGGCGTTAGGCGCCCTAGTCTCAGAGACTAAACTGAGCTAAAAATTGGGAGACCTATTTCTTGTTGGCATTTGGCTCTACATCTTGATTTAGTTGTTGTCATTGATGGAAACTTGTGCCAAAGATATCATTTATAGTTCATGATTTATCTTTACCAAAAGTTTGGAAGAAAGTTTGAGGTCCAGTGGTAGAACATGGCATCTGACACAATGCACATTAATGTAGATAACATATTAGTTGGGATAGGTATTTTGTGTTGTGGATCATGGAGAAGCATTATAAACATGTAATTCATCTTATTACAGGTTTGTGGCCTCCGGTGATGATCTTTGAGCTAATTGGAAGGTCCGGTATGACAAATTTCAATTAGAACCAAGTTCATCAACAATAACGTGTGGAAATTCATTTTGTGGATCGTGCAGAGTGATTTTGATGCTTAGTTTTTTATTTAAGATGAGTAAGATGACATATGCGAAGCATGTGGACATATTGTTTTGGTCCACATGATTGTTTTTGGTCAAATTGAGCTGACTTGGCATACACATTTCATGTAGCGTGTTATGCATTTTTGGGCCGATGGGTAAGAGACATAATTTGGTGATGCGGATATATAAGAATGATTTTTATGATCATTTTTGTGATCAGTGGTTGAGTATGAATATTTTATGAGTGATTGTGTGCAGTTTCACGTGCGCATACACAATATTTTTGCTCTGGTGTACTGCAGATTAGCAGAGTAGAATAGTGTGACAGAACAATGAAAGACAATGATATTGTACTTAACGGGAACTATTTACAGGCATTTGTAGATGCTATTTATTAGTTCACTACCTTTTATAATCAGTGTAATGAATTGCAAAGCAATGAGCTTTCTGAGTTGTGGCCCTCTTTAGTATTTGAGCAGTGAGCTCTAGGATATGTGCCTGAATACATGTGCATTCCCTTTTGTAATATTACTATACCCATAATCAAGGTTTTTCCCTTTCCGGGTTTCCACATAAAATTCTAGTGTTAAGGTGTTTCACTTATTTTCTTTGTGTTTCTGCACTTTACTTATCTCTGTTTGCATCAAGTGGTTTAAGGGATAAATTAAGAATGCTAAAAGTTGCAGAACACTAATTCACTCCCCCCTCTCAATGTTCATTGATTCCAATATTTATGAGTTTGTCTAAGGTATACTTTTCAAATATAAATCCAAATAAGAAGGATCGGGGCATGGAGTGCCCTGGTCCCTGAAAACCAGGACCTGTTTTTTGATAGAGGACCTATGCTTGTTTGTTGAGATCTCCCAGAAATTGCTCGCTCTGACAGAAACTTGTAACTGCACTTGCAAGCTGTAAAAAGGTGTGTTTGTGGCTATATAGAGATTTTCCTTAGTCAAACCCCTTGTTTTGGTGATTTTTAGATCCACAAATAGCCAATATTATATTGAAAAAGCATGTGTTCCCTAGAATCTCATGTGTCTTTAATATTCCTATGAGCTAAATGCAAACTAGAGTTCTACCCTATGTTTTGAGTAAAAACCCTAAAATGAATGTAATATATAAATTCTTCAAATCATAAATGCAATGTAGATCTAAAGAAATAATGTGAATCTGATAATGGGATAATTTTTAGATTTGAAACCCAAATAGAGATATGAAAACCACATGAAACTATACCAAATCCTAATGAAGAGGTACAAGCCAATCAACAGTCGGTGATCCCCTTATTGTTCTTCAATATCTCATAAAGCTTCCATGAATGATAAATATGTTGATGAAGACCTGATTAATGATGAATTTGATGATTTGGGCTTCACATAAAATTTGTACTTTCACTTCACAAGGATCTCCTTTCAAAATTGCTTCATTTGGATCCTCAAACGAGGGAAATAAAGGCTTTATATATGAAACTATTGACATTATGGATTAATTTATTATGTGTTGCATTGATGTTTTGTCATTGATGTCAACACTAGCTATTATGGTTGGTTACCGATAGATAGGTTTTGGTTACCGATAGAAGATCTAGTGTTACCGACAGAAGAGACTATCTGTTGGACACTTCCGACATGTTTGGATCAATAGAGTATGTTTGGTTTTATGTGTTATATTGTCCTTGAGCATGTTTTTGGTATTGAATTGGTAATTGGATGCTATCATACACTCTTGTAAACCCTTACCAACATTGTTTTAAGGTTTAACCAGCAGAGCTTTCATTGAGGAATCTTGACAAGATGCATAACTGATGTTGGTGCGACTTCTAGATGGATTTTAGGATGCTGAAGATGTTCTTTGTTCATGCTTCAACTTCTTGAAGACACTACTTTGGCGTGGTGGACCCAGAATAGGTTTAGTACCTATCTAGGTTATGGACCGGTATCATGTAAACATGTAATCTACACGTTACCAGGATGTTTCAAGATGTTCTATGGATTGGTTATTGTTATTTTGGTCTTAAGCTAACATGGCATATCACTATAATATGGATTTATGTAATGATCTTATTATTATATCTTTTAGGTGGCCAACCTAATTGGTTTAGGTCTTAGGGTTGGTATAAAATAATGTAAGATCTCATTGTAATAAAAAGTGTGTCGTGGTCTTGGAATGCAATATCATATGCAAAGGAGATTTGGTCTATCATAGGTGATTGAATTGGGATTAAGGAAGAGGTCAAAGGCCTCTGGTATTGAGCTTAACTAGGACTGTAATCAGGCATGGTAGATGCTACCTTGGATAGTTCATTATTCTGGATTGTTGTCCATTTATCTTGAGATGGTTGTTGCCTCTCTATAGTCAGTGAGACTCTTTTGTAATGAGCAGTACGCTCTAGGAAGTGTGGCTTCCTGCATGTGCAGGCCCCTCATTGTATCACATACTTTCTACACAAGTATCATTTGACTATGGGTAGGCTTCCCACCATAGTTTTTCCCTTTCCAGGTTTTCTACGTACAAATCATGGTGTTATGTGGTATGGTTGCATTGTGTTGATTATCTATTTTATTGCTTACCGGTATTTATTTCTAGTTTACCGGTACTTAATCTGGTTAAAGGTTATTAAGTGGATTTAATGATATAATCTGTCAACAACTGATTCAACTCCCCTCTTAGTTGTTCCCCGATTATCCTAATAGAAACCCTAAATTTAAATTTGATAATAGGTTGATTTAGAATTGATAAAAGTTGACACAAAGTGGGATTTGAACATTATAACACTGCCAAATTAAGCTCCCAAAATTCAAGGAGAAAATTTCAAGACCATGGTGGTATCACCATGATCCGGGCAAATTTTTTCCAATTTTCTAGGGATGCGAGATATCATGATTATAAAGTCAAACCCAACATGGAAGGTCAATCCAAGATGTGTAAATATGTAAAAATGTTCCTTGGAGATTGAAATTAGGGCATTATTAGGATTAATTTAAAATAAAATAAAAAGGGACACACCTAGGGTTAAGGGCCCAATTTTATGATGTGTAAATTATTGAAAGAGAACTTTAGATTTAGTTAAATTAATAATTAAATGCCTAAAGAAGCCCTATAGATGAAAGATGCAATGGGACACACTAAGGTAGGTGCTAACATAAGTGTGAAATTGGACAACCCTAATTAAGGGTGTACAATTTATGATGCTACATTTAGCCCCCACTTTAGCAGTCATATGACACTATGTGCATATGCAAGATAAAGTATAGCAAGTAAACATTAATGGGAAAAAAGATATGTCCATAAGATGTCAAACAAAGCCCCCAGTAGTATTTGCATTAAAATGTTAGGAACTACATTCTACAAAACCACATTGTTAGTTGAAATTGCAAAATTACCTAAAATGCTTACTAGGAATGATGAAATTCGAGGGTAGCTATATGCCACCCTATTTCGGCTTGCTAATTAGTGAGTTGAAATAGGGTATCATGTTTATCACATCGAATTGTGAATTAATTTGATGAAAAATGATTACATCGTGGTTTGATACAAGATCAAAACTAATTGAGGATCATTTGGT
The DNA here is from genome assembly GCF_030272615.1 of Cryptomeria japonica. NCBI lineage: Eukaryota > Viridiplantae > Streptophyta > Pinopsida > Cupressales > Cupressaceae > Cryptomeria > Cryptomeria japonica. The sequence continues at coordinate 594,679,212 of NC_081407.1, forward strand.
AAGAAAGAGATCTGAATCACAATTCCAATGTAAGAGATGGTGTGGGAATCAAATCTCTTTAACCCAAGATTTGAAAAATTAAGCGCAAAATATAGAATTAGGGTTTGGAAAAATAAATACCTTCTAAATAGTGTCAAATTTAGAGGGATCCTTTTGACGAACAAAAGGATGAAGAGTTCATTATCCAACGACATCCATTTTAGAGGATAGAGGGGATCTTTGATAAAGATAACATCTTTAAAAAGAGGAGAAGGAAAACAAGAATACAAACCTCCAATATTTAGGAAAAAAAGTGGATTCTTGGTGAAGGATTACACACTTTCACTAAGGAGATATTGTTCATGAAAGATGTATCATTTTAAATAGAGAATAGATCCTAAACAAGGAACACATATATTCTATGCTAAATATGACATCAAATGAAAGATGCAACTCAACAAAGGAAAGGTGAATATTTGGAAAAAGATAGAGGATTTAAATATCATTCTTGTCCCCCAAGTATGGAGACAAGGACACCAAAGAGAGATTATTTATATAAGAAACACTCTTTGAAAAGAAGGATAGAGATTCTTATCAGAAATTCATTTTCCTGCAAGAGGGATGAGATCCTCAACAGGGATAAGCACGTCCACAATATAGAAGGATTAATTATTAAAGATACCACTCAATAAATAAAAGAATGTGATGAATGAATATAGACTTCCAACACTTAGGAAGAGGTCCCAATTAAGGATATTTACTTATAAGGATAAGATCCTCATCAAGGATACTTGTTCCAATATGAGAGAGGGGATTCTTAATAGGAATATACACCTCTACAATCAATAAGAGATCCTTATAGAAGACACTACTTCACAAAGGGAAAGTTTAATATTAAGATGGAGAGATGTTTGAAATTATTATTGCCCCCTTACATAGAGACAAGACATGGTACAAAAATAGGCTATTATGTTGCTTCCAAAGTATGATTCACATGAAATTGTACTATCATGAATGACAATGAGCCCCCAATAGGTAAGCTACCGATGTCACATGGTAAAGAGAAACATAATAGACACTAATGTTATTTAAATATATGATATATTGGATGAATAATTTGAATACAACATGTTAAATTCCCTATAATCAATGAGAGTAAAAACATGTATAAGATGATAAGTATTGAAATGTCTTGATCAACAAAGTAGTCTCTAGGAGAATAATAGGCCCCTAAGTCATGTTTATCTCACACACAAATTTCCTCATACATAAAAGAAATCTTAGGAGAGGAACAAGTATAATTTATTAGGGCCTCATTTATACAAGGGGGGGTATTGGAATATTAAAAGGTAAAGCTTCATAAATGGGATTGTCAATCTCTCGGGGAGATTCATAAAGAGACTTGTCAATCATCATAGTTTCCTCATGAGTGAGATGAGTGTTTAGAGATGTAGAGGATGATCTAAATGACATGAAGTCATTATTACTACTAAATATGACATTCACATTGAGAGATGGTCTTCAAGATTCTTTGGTGGGCTTTGAAGGATTATATCCAAGTCCAAATGAGGCTTCATGTATGTTATTTTATAAAGTAACCTTAATCCCTTGTTCATTTGTCCCACAACCATTTCCATTATATCCACTTTTAGCTAAAATGCGAGAACCCAAGCCATAAATGGATTCCATATCAGAAAGAGATGGTGGGGTATCATGGGTCTCAATGTCATAATTAGATGAATTAGAAGAATATTTTGAAGAATTGTTTGAATTAGAAGCGGCCACAAAATTGTTACTAAGTTATTTAGACAAAGTTGGCTGATTTTTAGTCTCCACCATATCATCTTCCTTTTTAGTCTTAGGCTCTATTGGGGGGATTTTATATTCTCCTATTAAGGTAGGTGTAAAATATAAGGACCCCAAATTGTCTTCGAAGAGTACCTCTTCAGATGAGGAAGTATCTTTAGGAGGAGATGGTTTTTCAACTTGAGTAGTCGAAGAATTATAAGAACGTGAAGAAGATTTAGAATCAGATTGTATCAACATAGTTTTCAAACAAGATTGTAAATTAGTATCAGCATACAAAGTATGCATTCGATTATTATAAATGAATTTGATGCTATGATGAAGAGTACAAGGGACAACTTGCATGGCATGAATCAAAGGTCGTTCTAAGAGAATATTGTAAGTAAGATTATCGGGCATGCCTTGGATAGGCATAGGTAAAATAATAGGTCCTACCTTAATATGCAAGGTTATAGCACCGAAGGATGCTCTAGCAACACTGTCAAAACCACAAATAGTAAGAGTTGGGTTGAATAAGAGAAGGATCCAATTTAATCTAATGCAATAAATCAATACTACAAACATTAAGGCCAAATCCATTGTCCAATAGGGTTCTACTTATAGCATTACCATTGATAAGAAAAACAATCATAAGAGTATCATATTGATTATGAAATTCCTTTGAAGGTAACTCATCTTGTAAAAACATAATTTGAGCTTTAGATGCTTTATCAAAGAAGCCATATTATTAGGTATCACTACAGGTGGGACATCTAAGTTCTTTAAAGCATCTTTTAATATTCCATGATGTGTAGATGAAGTTTGGATTAAATCCCAAAGAAATATCTTGGTAGGAGTGGCTTTAAGTTGTTCAATAAGATCATACTCTTTACCAAGATGTTGTGATAAATGAGGTGTTGGTGGAAGTATTGGTTGAGAATTAGGAAGAGAAGAAGGGATAACTAGTGGATGATTAGGTTGCCTATTATTTCTCATATTATATGCATGGGCAACTGAATTGTAACTCTCTCGAGTGATTTGTTTGGCATATTCATAAGGACTCTTAGTGGGATATCCTCCTTGCACAGTAATAACTAGTTTGTTAGGAGTGCAAAAGGCATCATTAGTATAGCCACCTTGAACCACAAAGAGAGGCTTGTTAAGAGGTTGAGAATTTAGAGAAGGACTAGAACCTTGAATCATGAAGATGGGTTTATTAGGCGTTTCATAACCATTCACATGTATCATATTGATTAGAGAGGGTTTGGGAGCATGTGAGGAAGGTCTAGTAGAGCTAAAATCATTTAAGTGGTTCATAAAAAGGATTATCAACCTTAAATAGTTCTTCATGAATATTCTTGTCTTAGGATTGAATGAAAGGGAAATACTCATTGAGGGAATTATTAATAATATTAAACCCTTGTAACCTAAGATCATTCTCTTCTTCCAAAGTAGCCTTACAAGGGGTGTAGTTTTTAGGAGAAGGATCAACATCATTCGTATGAGAGGGATTGACGAGATTGAAATGTGATACTCTTAATTACAATTTATGATAAAAAAAATTTAATAGTTTGTGAACTAATATGCTTGGCGACAAAATTTATATATGCATGTTTATCTCTTTCTATTGTTATACTCTACTAATTAGAAGGTATATTAAAAATGATATTATATGATTAAATGTATTACTTTTTGGATGATTATTGTGATCAATGACCGAATATTAAGGGTTGATATCATTATGTTGTTCTATTTTCTTGAATATATCTTTGAATGTTCTTAACAGTTACTGATAGACAAGAAGCTATGAACTTGAAGTTCACCAGCATAGAAATACCTTTGGTTGCTCCAGCTGGAAATACACTTATGTTTTCTCCTAGTCTATTTCATCGACTGTTCTTGAGAACTCCAATTTCATTTGAAGATATTAATTGCATTGTAAGATCTTCTATAGTTAGGTTAATGGTCATTACTTAGTTAAGAGGGTAATTTAGTATTTTGAATTCAATTAAGGATATGTATATATATCCCATCGCTTTTAGTAGAAAGTTATCTTAGCTAGATAGTCAGTAAGTAACAATGGAGTCTCCTAATTATAGTTAAAACTTGTTTTACTTCCTTCAAACTTGTTTTGCAATGAGAATTTGAGTTGATATGAAAGACCTGTGTTATGGATCCCACCAGAGGAAGAGCAGGGCTCGCTCGACCAAAGGGAGGTGATCCTTGTTCAGTGTTGTTTTCATTTCAATTTTAAATGATAATGGTGATTAAGGCAAAGACAAGGATGGAAGCTTTATTGGATTTACTCAAGGGATTTAGTTTGTTTTGAATGCTCAATAGAGTAGATTCTTAATTTATTGAAGCATAGAATATATTTCATTTACCTGTAGATCTAATAGATTTACTTTTTCAGTTGATAAAAGAGAATTTGAATTCATAGGGAGATTAAATATGTTTTAGTTATAGGTAGATGATTCCATGATAAAGTCATGATTAAGTTCTGTCCAAATCTCACCAAAACCACCAGAGTCCTCTTTAGGATAGAATTATTCTTCATTATTATAAGATCAAGTAGCATCGTTTGCATATAAGTAAGTTTTAGGAAGAGATCCCATGAGCTCCCGATGGAGCATGACCAAAACAAAAGTCATTTTTCTCAGTGCAAGAACCCCAATCTTGACTTGTCCTTATTGCATATAGCTCCAAGACACACCCAATTTGATATAAAAAAAAATTAAATGCTGTAAGTTGTGACATCAACGACCTCTCCCACCATTTTCGGTGTCGTTGTTGGGGAATAAAATATTTGGCTACCAAAGTTAAAGCCTTAGTGTTGATAAGGAAAGAGTTGAGCAGTTGATGAGAAGGTCTAGAAATCATTTTGGAAGATTTCTTCCAAGACATTACAATCTTGATCAATTGCAAGAAGAACAAAAAAAATGATTTTGAAGAACAAGTTGAACAATTTGAACAACAACAGGAAGAAGAAATGGGTGATCATGTAGCAGATGAGGATCCCCCACCCAACAAGAAATTTTCACATGCTATCAATTTGAATATAGGGGACCATGAGCCTCCTATGAAAAATATTTCACCCTTTGTATTACCAAATTTTAAAGGAAAAACTTCTAAAGATCCTGATCAGTTTTTTTTTGAATTTAAAGTCCTCTGTTAGACTTATGATTATACATCTAATAACCAGAAGTTGAAGTTATTTCTTTCTACCTTAAAAGAATTAGCATTATGATGGTTTATGGGTTTATGAGATGGTTCTATCTCAACATGGAAAAAATGTAAACTATATTCTTGGATAAATACCAAGATTATTGTCGAGTAAGAGATAGGGAAGATGAAAGTTTGGAAGATTATGCTGATAGATTATGTTCGTATATAAAATATGTGTTGAGGGGATCAATGATGATATTAGTAGGATAATTTTATTAAGGGAAATTGATGATGAGTCTATAGAAGCTTCGAATTTGATGGGAAAAGGAGATATCAATAAAATTCCTTTGGAAGAAATTATTAGTATATGTAGAAATTACTCTAGGACCAGAGTTGGGACTAGGGATTCTAGAAGAAACAAAGCTTTACGACCTGATGTATCCCAAGTAATGGAGGAATTATAAAACCTAAAAAATGACATACTCCTTCATCTTAATACTTAGGTAGACAAGAAAAACATTGAACCCTTAGCCATTTACTATTCAAAATCTAGGGGAAAACATCTTTTGAGGGAATGCCCATTGAATCAAGTTGATCTTTGTGAAATTTGTGAAAAGAATCATGCAACAAGATCTTGTAATCTCTTAGTAGAAATTGAGAACCATTTAAAGAAACCTCCTATGGTAGAATAACATCTTATCTATGTTGGAAAAAGATCATAGAATTAAGGATTCAATACTTATTCATGACAATATGGTCCTAGAAATAATTGGAATTCAAATCAGTGGCAAAATTTTAATCAATGAATCCCTCATGCAATGAAACCACCTCCTAGATCTTGGGACCTCCAAAGTGAGTTATTCCTCAATGGAACCAACTACAGTGGCAACTAATTTAACCACAATGGCAGCAAAATCAATCCCAATTTCAACCTTGGCAAAATCAAGGTCCAAATTGGTCTTGGGGACAACTCCCACCTCTTATTATTGGACCAAATACTACTAATGAGCAAGTGAATCAACCTTAAATACCAACTCAACCAGTCCCAAATCCTAAGAACAATCATCCTCAGTAGACATTTAATGTTGATATCAATCCTCCTAGTCTAAATGTAATAGAGGTAAATGATATCCAACTAAGGAATCGTAATGTTCCTTCAAAAATGGATGCTATAGAAAATGAGGAGGAGAAGAACGAGGAATCTCTGGAAAAAGATCAGAGTTCTGATGAAGTAAAGTAAGTAATCGGCGAAGAACCTTATCCAAAATATTTTAAAATAACACAAGTAGCTCTTGATTCCTCCCGACTTGATCATATTAACATAGTAGATTCTCCACTTCTCTGAGAGTTAATAAAAATCAATATAGAGATCCCTCTGTTACAAGATATTAAGGACATACTAGAACTTAACCAACTTATCAAGTCACTTTGTATAAAAACGCCTAGAAGAAAAAGGATTTTTCCTTCCACAATCCAAGTAGGCTCACTAATATATTATCAGGGAGGTTGCTTCCTTAGAAATATAGTGACCCTGGGAGTCTTATAATTACTTTGAGCATAAGAGGAGTTGAGATACCCAATGTGTTTATTGATTTAGGGGTAGCTATAAATGTTATTACTAATTATATTGTAGAAAAGTTGAGAATAACAGGAATTCAACCCACAACAATTGTCCTTTAGTTGGCAGACCAATCTACTGCCAAGCCTGAGGGTGTTTCGGAAGATGTGACAGTCACAATTGATATATGGGATTATCCAATAGAATTGTTGGTACTCAAATCTAGGAAGAAAGTATCAAGATACCCAATCATACTAGGAAGACCTTGGCTAGCAACTGCAACAACATTGATAGATTGTAGATCTAGGAGTATGACTATCTCTAATGGTAAAAAAAAAAGAGTTGGCACTTTACCCTCCAGCTAAACCAACATTTCATTCTAACATTCAATATTGGGTTGATGAGGAGATGGATTCAAAAAAGGATGGAGTGGTTGAGTTAGGCATGGTTATCTTATCAGAACATGTTGAAAAATATTAAGAGTATGTAGAAACAGGGAGAGAAACTTGATGGAAGTGGAGTGCTCAAGCAAGAAAATAAGGAATTTCCTTCTCATGGAGAAGTTAAAGGGGGAAATCACAAGGAAATTTCACATCATGACAAGTTACATCCTTGTACTCTTAATACACTTATATGAGATCCATCTGAAGGGAAAAATGATACAAAGGAAATTACAGTCTCATCAGATAAACCTCTCTTCACTAATTCATCTTTGCTTCCTACACAAGAGGAGAAATTAAAACTCACTTTAGGAAAACATACAAAAACATTTGCTTGGAAGTATAAAGATATGAGAGGAATACACCCTTCTAGTTGTACACATCATATCTACACTGAAGATGTTAAATCTGTGAGACAAGGACAAAGGAGAATTAACCCAGCTCTGAGAGATTTTGTTAAACAAGAAATAGAAAAATTGCTGCAAGTAGGGTTCATTTATCCAATTTATGATAGTCAATGGGTTTCACCATTGGTTAATGTTCCTAAGAAAAATGGTAAGTGGTGTTTTGTGTGGATTATAGAGAATTTAATAAAGCCACTAAAAAGGATTATTTTCCTTTACTATTTATTGATCAAGTTCTTGATAACCTAGATGGCAATAATTATTTATCTTTCTTAGATGGTTTTAGTGGTTACAATTAGATACAATTGGCTCTTGAAGACCGAGAAAGGATATTTACATGTCCTTGGGGAACTTATGTATATAGCCTAGTCTTACCATTTGGACTCTGTAATGCACCAACCACTTTCCAAAGAGCTATATTAGCCATTTTTTCAGATTTAACACTTCATTTGTTGAGGTGTATATGGACGATTTCACAGTCCATGGAAATACATTTGAGAAATTATTATAAATTTTAAACAGTGTTGTAGAGATGCAAAGAACATAAATTGTCATTGAATCATGAAAAGTGTTCCTTTATGATGACAAAGGAATTATTTTGGACATCATATTTCCAAGGAAGGATTCAAAGTTGATCCCAAGAAGGTGGAATTTATCCAAAAAATTGATTTTCCAAAGACTCAAACTGATGTTAGAAGTTTTTTGGGACATGCAGGGTATTATAGAAGGTTCATTGAGGGGTTTAGTAAAATCGTTGAAGCATTGCTTACATTACTAAAAAAGGATATAGATTTTCTATGGACATTTGATTACCATAAATATTTTGAAGCTATTAAACATGCCCTAACTACTTCCCCTATTATTAAAGGACCTATTTGGGGAGAACCATTTCACATCCATGTAGATTCTTCTAACTTAGCCATTGGAGCAATCTTCAGATAGAAATATGATAATGGAGCAATGCATGTTATTTATTATATCGGTAAGAATTTGAGTTCCATAGAAAGGAATTACACCACAACTGAGAAGGAATTATTACTTGTAGTGTATGCAATTAATAAATTTAGACATTATATTATTGGTTACAAAACATTTGTTCACCCAAATCATGCAACCATTCAGTATTTAATGAACAAAGTTGTTGTAGGAGGTCGAATAATAAGATGGTTGTTTCTTTTGCAAGAATTTGTTATTACCATTGTGGATAAACTTGGTAAAGATAATGTTGTTGCTGATTTTCTCTCTAGGATGGTTTTAAAAGGCTATAATGAACCAGTGGATAATAAATTTTGTGATGAACACTTATTTGCAATATCTATCCAATCTATGTGGTTTGCTGACATTGCCAATTATCTTGTCACAGGGAAGTGCCCAAATCTTTTTACTTCTAAGAAAAAGAAACAACTTATTAATGCGAGTTCTAGATTTAAATGGATTGATGGTCTTTTGTTTATAATGTTTCTTGATCAGATTCTTCATAGGTGTGTGTAGGAAATAGATGTTTATAACACTATAAATGCATGCTATAATGAACATAAAGGAGGACACTATTTTGTGGTCAGAATAGTTCACAAAATCTTGAGAGCATGCTACTTTTAGTCTACCATGACCAAATATGTTTCATTCTATGTGAAACATTGTGATGAATGCCAGCGCATGGGAAGACCTACACCAACAATGAAGATGTCGTTGAAACCCCAGATAGATCTTGAACCATTTGAGAAATGGGGAATTGATTTTGTGGGACCCATGGACTTGCCATCAAAAGGAAATCACTACATTCTTATTTGCACGGACTATGTTACCAAATGGGTAGAAGTGAAAGCATTGCTAGCAGCAAGAGATGACAGAGTAGCTGATTTTCTATATAAACACATCCTCCAGTGATTTGGAGCACCCAGAGAGATAGTTTCTGATCAAGGACCAAAATTTATGTCTTCAACGATGGAAGACTTCCTGAATAAGTTCAGAATGACTCATAGGAAATCTACCATATCATCCTCAAGAAAATGGATAGGTAGAAATCACTAATTGAGAGTTGGAAAATATTTTAACAAAGACTGTCACTTTGAGGAAATCAAACTGGTTAGAAAGGTCAGATGAAGTAGTTTGGGCCTACAATACAACCTGGAAAACTACTATGGGGTTCTCCCAATATGAATTGGTATATGGTAAAAATCCTCTTATGCCTATTGAATTTGAATTACAGACATTAAGAACAACTTTGGAAGTTGGCATTAATTTATTTGAAGCGTAAAAGGCCAAAATTTTACAGTTGAATAAGTCAGTTGAAATGAGAATGGAATCTTTGCAACACACTAAAAAAATTCAAAAGAAGAGGAAATAATGGCATGATAAGAATATTGTTTTCAGACAATTCAAGAAAGGGGATTGGGGATTTTTAGTTGATTTTAGATTCCAAGAATTTAAAGGCAAGTTACATACAAAATAGTTTGGACCATATGAAATTGATCAAGTTTTTGACAATGGAGTAGTTTAGTTGGTACCTATTGATGGGGAAAGAAGAACTATGTTGGTAAATGGTCATCATGTGAAATCATATCATAAACCAACATTCAAGGAGGAATTTCTCTCAGAATTGCAGTCTACAATTGAACATTTTATCATAGAAGATGTCACTTTTGTGGTGAAATCTAGTTCTAAATAAATCTAGCAAAAAGGTAGAATAAAGAAGGTAAATTGAAAACTAGAAATGGTGGTTCAACTTCCCCCCCCCAAAATTGGGATGATCGAAAACCAAAAATGTTGGTCTATCCTAGGGGTGAATTGAAAACCAGAAATGACGGTTCATACCTTAAGGATAAAGGTGAAAACTAGCAATGGCAACTTTACCCAGATCAACTCCTGATGACTTCTGATGGCTCTCAATTATTCAATCAATGTGTCTTTTGTAGGTTTCAACATTAAAGTTCCAGATTGCTCCTAATTTCTTTTAATGAAGAAGACTTGCTTTCAAAGAAGATTGTTTCATATTATTAATGCATTATTTAGTCCATGCAGTAAGAGCTCTGAGTAACTCCTGATCAACTCATTGGTTGATTTCTGATCGAGTTGATTCATATGCTTCGGATGGCTTCTGACCAATATGTTGCCTTGTCTCTTCAACAAAATGGTCAGATCTATATAAAAGCTCCTGATTGACATGAGTTAATCAGTTCTGCATTGAAGCTCCTATAATAAAAGGTATACATTTATTATAAATATTGTTTTCAAAATATTATTTTCTGATTTAGTAAGGATAAAAGTAGAAGTAATAAATATTTTGTATGTAAAATCTTCGCCAACTCATTATTAGCATTCTTAATTTAAAGTTTTAAGTAAGATAAAGGGATTGGAATTAAATTTGTATGACATCACTTGTAATTTGAAATTTGGAAGTAATGATTATAGTGGTAAAGTACACACATGAGATGATCGCCACAAACTCAGCGAATCAAGAAACTGAGTACACATCACTAGTAGGCATATCTTTCGATAAAGTATGGAATTAATGAAGAAACATGTGTAATCAATTGTCACTTGAGCTAAATATATCATCTCAAAGATAGAAATTATTCATTCCTTTTTTAAAAATTAAGTTCAAATATTCGGAGCTGAAGACACAATTCTAGCAGACAGAGAGAAAAATAGGGAGTAAAAGGAAAATAGAACTAGAGAAATTTAGCTTGGACCCTGAAATTGAAAGATTGTTAGAATAAGTGGGTTGGCTAAATTTGGTCAGAATGTATGAGGGTTTTGATCTTGAAATAGTGGAAGAATTTGTAAGAAATTTTCATGTCCATGTTACCAAAGTTGGTGGTGAGATTATAGAGGTAACCTCCCAGGTTATCAGTAAAATATCATGCATTCTTGCAGAAGGAGAGTTAGTAAATAAAGGGCATATAAATTTTGATGAAGTAATAAATACATTTCATGAAGGCAATCAACCCTGACCTAAGTTGCAAATTCACAAGGGAAGTAGAAAAGGTGTAAGAAGAAGTAGTTTGGAGGAACCTTGGAAGACGACAATGCTATGGTTAATGAAGTTCTTCACCTGTGAAGGTCAATATGGAACTGTGCTAGGACCGAGAATGCGACTTCTCACACACTTAAGGTATGGAAATACCTAGCTGGAGGCCAAAATTATTCTTCTATATTTCTTATTTTCTCAAATTATATCTATGGTAGCTAGGGTAAAAGAAAGGGGTGGTCAAATAAATTATCATAGATTGATCCATTTAATTGTCAAACATCATTTCTTGAAGAAGGAGTCTAGAAAAGAAAAATGGTTAGAATTATTGTCTTCACCTATGAAGGAAAAGGTTAAGAAGGGACCCACTGTGAAAAGGGTAAAAGTGGAAAAGGGGAAACTTCACATAAAAGAACAAAAATGAGAATTGAGGAACAAAATCTCACGAAAGGGATGGCATCAAATAAAAAGAAGAAAGTACAAATTGATGAGACCAGGTCCACAAGAGTTACTCATAGCTCTTCAAAGAGAGTAGAGAAGGAAAGTGTAAAAGAAAAATTTGGCTCTCATGTCGCCACCCCTCAAGCTCCTGACGACACATATGTTCAAAACCCTAGTGAGTCCACCTGACAAGTTCATGAATAAAACCCTAGCATACCACAACCTACTAACACTCAAACACCCATGTCAACTCATCCCACTCACCTAGAAGCTGTTAATGAGCCACAAGATGAGCCAAGCCATGAAAGTCTTTGAAAAAGTTTCACCTTAAATTATTGCCATTGATGATAGCTCCTCGAATGATTCTGAAGTAAAGTTATTACCTCAAACCTATTCACCATCAAGAGTTTACACATAGATACTTGATCATCCTAAAGAGTTTTAAATTGCTCAAAACCAATCCTTCCCCTCTTATTCTCTTTAAAACCCACTACCTTCATCACCTCAATAGTTTGTTAGAAGGAAAGGGAAAGAAATTTTGGTCAAAGAAGAAGTTACTCAGGAGAAAGATAAAAGAAGTAAAGAAGAGGATGATGAGTTAATAAGAGTCATGAAATTGTCTAGAATAGAAGAAAAACTCTTTGAAACCAAAAGAAAAATGTGGCTTTTAGAAGAGAGTCCCAGATAGAAGAATGAGGAAACAAAGAAAGCCACTATGCAAGTTAAACAAATCCAAAAAGATGCAAATGATAGAGAAGAAAATTTGAGAAAACAAATGAAAGAAGCAAAAGAAGCATTACGTGAAGCTACCACTCAAGCATTGAAAAATGAGGAAGAAATAAGGAAATTGGAAGAAGAATTAAATAAAAAAGGACAATAGTTAAAGAGCCAAAAGACTCTAAAACCTAATCATGGGACTTCAACTTCCTTTGCTCTTCCATGGAATTTCTTTCTCTAACTATTGAGATATATCAACAAAAGAATGTTGAGTTGACCAAACAACTTAAGGAATTGAAAAATCAGAAAGAAGAAGTTACTCAAAGGTTAGCATAGGTAGCCAAGCCATCCTCAACTCTTTTGGTGATGATAACGCCCTCCAAAATGTATGCTCTATTTCTACGAGAGATATTTTTACAATGAAAAATAAATCAACTAGTATTGAGAAGAAAGACTGAATATGATGATGATAATGATTTCCTTGATGACTTTTACAATAATAATCCTGTGTACGAGAATCAAAAGTGTAAATTTTATTTACATGGTTTTCTCTTGGGTCATTATTACCAATCTTTCCTCAATATATTTGTTTGTGAAGTTCAGATAAGAGGCACATTTGTATCTTTATTGTAAAATCAAGTTGAATGGGAGCATAGATTGAATCAATACAAGGAACACAAAAATAGGTTGGGTCTTCCCATTAGGGATGAAACCCCTAGATCATCAATATTCAAATCTAAGTTCATATCCATCTATCATCTCAACCATGTAAGACCAGCCTATTAAAGAAATGTCACTACAAGCATTTAGAAATTTAGAGAAATTCAAAATCAACTCCCCTACAGAGCTCTAGAAGAATCTAGAGTAAGATATAACACAATACTAGTGCAACTTAGAAGGAGAGAGCCTATTTATACTAACAATATTACTTGAAACTTGAATAGTGTAAGATTAGTAATTAGAATCATTGAAGAATAAGATACAGACTAGGTGGGGATGAGGTTCAGGCCACCATTAGTTCTTATGCCAGTACTTGAGTTAAATGCACCAAATAACTTTGTAGGAGAGGCTTTAAGAGATTGGACTAATAAAATGGAGCAATGGAATGGGTATGTTCATCCTAAGGCATACCATCAGTACAACTTCAACCATCTTGATCTAGTCCTATAGATTGAAAGGCAAAACAAAGATCTCCCAGACCCATAACCATGTGGACATGGTTTATATCAGGAGGGGGAGGATGATGATCTTGAAATGTGATACTCTTAATTACAATTTATGCTTAGAAACTTTTAATAGTTTGTGAACTAATATGCTTGGCGATAAACTTTATATATGCATGTTTATCTCTTTTTATTGTTATACTCTTGTAATTAGAAGGTATATTAGAAATGATATTATGTGATTAAATGTATTACTTTTTAGATGATTATTGTGATGAATGGCTGAATATTTACAGTTGATATCATTATGTTGTTCTACTTTCTTGGATATATCTTTGAATGTGCTTAACAGTTACCAACATACAAGAATTTATGAATTTCACATTCACTAGCACAAAAATACCTTTGGTCACTCCAGCTGGAAATACACTTCTATTTTCTATTAGTCTATTTCATCGGTTGTTCTTGAGAACTTCAATTTCATTTGAAGTTATTAATTGCAGTGTATGATATTTTGTAGCTAGGTTAATAGTCATTACTCAGTTAAGAGGGTAATTTAATATTTTGAATTCAAATAAGGATATGTATATATATTCCATCACTTTCTGCAGAAATTTTGCTTAGCCAGATAGCTAGTCAGTAATAGTAGAGTCTCTTGACTGTAGTTAAAACTTGTTTTAATTCCTTCTGGAAGTTAACTTGCAATGATAATTTGAGTTGATCTAAAATACCTATGTTATGGATCCCACCAGAGGAAGAGCAAGGCCTGCTCAACCAAAGGGAGGTGATCCTTGTTCAATTTTGTTTTCATTTCAATTTTGAATGATAAATTTGTTAGATTTCTTTCTACAAGTTCATGGTAATCTTTGAAAATTTAAAATTATTTGCACTTTGTAGTTGTTTATTTTCATGTTGTAACTCTTTGGAAAAATGGATATATTAGTGTAAATCTCAGTTCATACTTTTTCAATTTAGTTACAATTCATTAGTTAATGGATTCTAGTTGCATGTTACTTTTTAATTGGCAATATTCATTAAGGAAAAGACAAGGATGGAAGCTTTGTTGGATTTACTCATGGGATTTAGTTTGTTTTGAATGCTTAGTAGAGTAGATTATTAATTTACTAAAGTATAGAATATATTTCATTTACCTGTAGATATAATAGATTTAATTTTTCAGCTGATAAAATAGAATTTGAATTCATAGAAAGATTAAAAATGTTTTAGTTATAGGCAGATGATTCCATGAGAAAGTCATGATTAAGTTCTGACCAAATCTCACCAAAAACACTCGAGTCCTCTTTAGGATAGAATTAGTATTCTTTATTATATGATCAAGTAGCATCATTTACATAGAATTAAGTTCTAGGAAGAGATACCGAGAGCTCCTGACAGAGCATGACCAAAATAAAAGTTACCGTTCTTAGTGCAAGAACCCCAATCTTGACCCGTCCTTATCGCATACTACTCCAAGACACACCTGGTTTGATATAAAGAGAAATTAAATGGTGCGAGTTGTGACATCAATGACCTTTCCCACTAGGTATTATTGAAAGAAGTGTTGATAGTCTCTTCTTGCACAAAAATGTTATCATAGATAGGATCAATTTTGGGAGAGGAAATAGCACTAGTAATTAATGCTTCATCTGTAGAGGGAAGGTTATTTAAAGAGGGTATAGTGTTACTAGTAAAGGTATCCATCATATCATCCTCTAGTACCAAAGGCTCCACATGGGGGAGGTATATTCTAGAAGAAGAATCAACATTACTCTTCAAAGATTCATCCTTGAGAGGGAGATATTTAAAATAAACATTATCAATCTCTACTTGAACTAGGGTGTCCTCATGAGTAGAACCAATTTGGGTAGAGGGAATAACACTAGTCATTAATGATTCATCCTTAGAGGGAAGGTTATTAAAATGAATAGAAGATGAGGTGTTATTAAGGGAATTGTCAATCATATCACCCTCTTTTACCACAATATCATATTCTTTCATCGAGGTACTTTCATCAAGGATGAACAAATTAAGAGAATAACCGACATCATTCTCCAAGGGTTCATCCCAAATAGGGAGATCATTGAGATAAGTGTTAAAAATATCTTATTTCACTACAATTTCCTCATGGGTAGGGCCAATTTTGGGAGAGGGAATAACTCTATTTATTAATTATTTATCTTTAGGAGGGAGAGCATTAATAAAGGTGTTATTGAAACCATCCTCTTGCCTCAAAATGTCCTTAGTAGGATCCTTAGGAAGGGGATAAAGCATCACAAGAAGGTCTAAGAAACTACTATGATGCAAAGACAAATCGATTGAAGGTCGATGTGTCACCCTAGAATTGTATGCATGGAAAGGGGTTCAGGGTAGTACCCCAAATTTATTTTTTGGCAACATGAAAAGATTTGAAAATGCCCTTTTCTTTTTTTACACAAGGCAATGAAAGAAACAATGCAAGTAAAGAAAGTAAATTGAATGTCTAAGCAATGGAGCAATTATATGATTAATTAAATGCAAGCATATGAACTAACCAATACAATTAATGAAAGTGCATAAGCTATATGTTTAAGTAATGATTGCAAAATGAATGTTTAAGTGCATACAAATCAAATCTAAAGATGAAAATCAGAATTAATGCAAGTGTAAGAATGTAGGGTTCACCAAAATGTAGTGGTGAAAATGGAATCAGGTAGTTTAGAACCTAATCCCACTTTCATGCAAACATTGGAATACAAAAGCAACTAAGGAAGTGATCCACTTTGACTAACTCTTGTGAAATGTATTCAAGGGATAATTTTATGGTTTATATTCCTTCGCTGAAATGAAAAGGAATATGCTAAATGTAGGAGAATGCAAAGCTATGCTAATAGGATGAACAAATGTGGCTATAACAACAATAATAATAGACTGATGTAGTAATAGAACCGAGATAGAAAGTACAGGTCTGAGAATAAAATTATGATGTGCACATTTAATCATAATTTTAACTTGATTTCACAAGACTAGGGTGTTGGGTGCATTGGTCTTAGAGACTGAACTGAGTTGAAAATTGGGGAACCTATTTTCGAGTCTGTTTGAGGTATACCTGTCAAATATGGAGCCAAATACTAGGGAATGGAGCACCTTGGTCCCTAAAAAATAGGACCAATTTTTTATACAGGACTTGTTCTTGTCTGCTAAGATCTCCCAAAATTTGCCTACTCTGACGGGAACATATAACTACACCTGCAAGTTGGAAAAATGTGTGTTTGTGGCTATATAGGGTTTTTCCTTAGTCAAAATCCTTGTTTTGGTGATTTCTACCTCCACAAATAGCCAATATTGTATTAAAAAAGTGTGTGTTCCCAAGAAAATCATGTGTTTGTAAGATTCCTACGAGCTAAATGCAAACTAGATTTCTACCCTATGTTTTGAGTAAAAACCCTAAAATGAATGTAATAAGAATGCTTCAAATCACAAATGCAATGCAGATCTAAAGCAATAATGTGAATCTGAAAATGTGATAATGTGTAGATGTGAAACTCAAATAGAGATATGAAAACCACATGAAATTGATAACTTAATGATGAACGAATAGTACCAAACTGGTACTAAGACGGGGGGGGGGGGTGAATCAATACAGGCAAAAACCCAACCTTAAACTGGTTTGTCAACTAACACTTATGCACTGACAGACAAACAACAGCACCGGTCCTTCAACAGAGTTCAACAGGCAAAACCCAGTGTAACTAAGATGAGCAAAGACTGGTTGACACTTATCTTCTCATATAATCTAACTCTTCATTCACATTCACTCTAATGCATGAACATGCAATCTACCATCAAAGATATACATATTATAGCAAGATCAACATGCATCACAAGTTAATCAGAAAACAACCATAACATCACACATGAAACACATATTTTTCACGTAGAAACCTAACTGGGAAAAACCACGGTGGGGACGAATACCCACAAGCTTGTTTTTGAACTCTTTGAAAGTCCGCTCTATTAGGAGCCTTGTGCGGTTAAAGATAGATACAATAGGTTCTGTTAGGAACTGATCCTGTTAGGGATCACCCGATTAAGGGATGGCTACAATACTCGGTTAAGGGTTAAACCCTTTTAAGGGTACCCTGCTAGAGGATTTCAAGAACTCAATAGCTAAAGGATATCAATGACTCAGTAGCTTCGAGTTACCCTATTAGAGGATTTTCAACAAGCCGGTTAAGGCTACCCTATTAGGGGATTTCATAATTGTTGAAGTAGTTAAAGATCAATAGGTATATCAATGACCTAATAATAGCACTCAATGCCAAAGCAGATCCACTTAACCTCCTCTTCACCTTCTACACTTACACTCTGTAGATATGGCTTCTCTCCTCTGGTCTGGCAAGAATCACGTATCTCTTCTCTTAGATACACACACACAACTTTTTCCAATAAACTCTAAAAGAATCACAACATCGACCTTATAGGACAACAGACAGGTCGGTAGCATAAACCCTAAACCCTAGACCTGTTAAGCTAAGGAATTCAAACGGTTCAATCTTGACCGTTGATCATACTGTATTGAATACAACAGTCTTGATCCAATCTCAAGACATTCTCCATCATTCATTTTCCACCGATTTCATGGTAGCTGATAACCCATCACACGTTATCACCATTTACAGACTTCACACATTCTTGAGGTAGATAGGAACACTCTTCTTTATGCAAGATCCTTCACGCGCACAAGGCTTACGTGGCAACACTATCTGTTCTTTGTTATCATGCTAACTTCATCACATAAAGATCACTGATTGAGTCACACAGGCTTAAGATACTCCAACCAGAAATCCTGAAGTGGAAACTACCTACCAACCGGTAGTTATACAATGCTTCCATGTGCCAGTTCCCATGACTACATGCTGGTTCACCTTGACATGCTGGTTCACCTTGAACGAATAGACCGCTTTACTTTGGCATAAATACCGGTTCTCACATATGCCAGTTCTCTCTTCATATCACATATTGACATCAATGACAACATACAATATCATTATGTCCTCATACCGGTTCACATAATGCCAACAATCTCCCCCTTTGGCATTGATGGCAATATACAAAGATATCTTTCTGCAAACTCATCTTCTCCCCAATTTCTGCAGATATCTTCTCCGCTACACTTCTTCTCCCCCTTTGACAACAATGCAAAAGTGGAGGCACAAACATCCCTGTTCCATTATGCTTCTCCACCTGAGGAGTAGCATCCTTCAACACATCAATAAAAAAAAATTTGACTATGCAATACCTGATTGATGTGGAACAAATACTTTTAATTTACCTCCTGAAGGGGCAGTACCCCCAATTCACCTCATAAATACACAAATGTAGTCTTTGGGAGAGGCTTGGTGAATATGTCCACTAACTGCTCCTTACTGGAAACATGTTCCATTGCAATCTCTTTATTTTGAACCTTTTCCCTCAAGAAATGATACTTAAGCTCAAAATGATTGGTTCTAGAATGTAAAATCGGATTCTTTGAAATATTGATAGCACTTGTGTTATCACAGAATATACTTATCGGTTCAGATACAGGGATTTTGAAGCCATCTAATACATTCTTCATCTAGATTGTCTGAGTACAGTTCATGAAAGCTGCAACATACTCCGCTTCTGCTGTAGACTGAGAGATATAGCTCTGCTTCTTACTCATCCATGAGACTAGTCTACCACTGAGAAAGAATACACCACCAGTTGTGCTTTTCCGATCATCCACATTACCTACCCAATCAGCATCTATGAATACTTTTAGGTTGAAATTATTGTTGTATGGGTACCACAATCCATAGTCAACTGTTCCCTTCAGATACCTAAGAATCCGCTTGACTGCAACCAAGTGGGATTCTCTTGTATTTTTCTAGAACCTTGCAGTAATGCCAACTGCATGTGCAATATTTGGTCTGCTATGCACTACATAATGCAACTTACCAATCATTGATCAGTATTCCTTCTCATCAACCAATGCAGAATCATCCTCTTTTGATAATTTGCAACTGGTCACCATCGGTGTACCAACCGGTTTTCTATCTTCCATGCCAAAGGTCTTCAACACCTCTTTGACATATTTGGACTGAGTGATAAAGATTCCATCTTTCATCTGCTGGATCTACAGTCCAATGAAGAACTTAATCTCCCCTATTAGTGATATCTCAAACTCTTCTTTCATCTCATCAGCAAACTCATGACTCATCTTTTCATCTCCACCAAAGACAATGTCATCAACAAAAACTTCACAAATCAGGATCTGATATCCTTCATATTTCAAGTAGATATTTCTCTCTTCACTTGTTCTCTCAAATCCAATCTTCGCAAGATGGGAATGTAGACATTCATACCATGCTCTAGGTGCTTGCTTTAGACCATATAAGGCTTTATGTAGCCTGCACACCATATCACTGTCTTCAGATAGGGAAAACCCATCTGGTTGCTCTATATACACCTCCTCTTCAAGTACACCATTTAGGAATACAAATTTTACATCCATTTGAAATACCTTGAATCCTTTAAAAGTTGCATATGCAAGAAGCATACGAACTCCTTCCAATCTAGCTACATGAGCAAAGGTTTCTCCATAGTCTTCTCCTTCTTCTTGAGCATATCCTTTGCACACCAATCTGGCTTTGTTCCTGATCGTTGTACCATCCTCATTTAGCTTGTTTCTGAACACCCATTTGGTGCCAATGACATTTTAATGTTTCGGTCAGGGTACCAAGGACCATGTACCTTTTTTATCTATCTGGTCAAGTTCCTCTTCCATTGCCTTGATCCAGTCTTCATCTTTATGAGCCTCTTTGAATGACTTAGACTCAAATTCAGAGATCAAACATGAGTTTTCTCTGATCTTTCTTCTTGTAAGGATTCCTGCATCCTTCCTATTATTTGCTTAGGATCATGTTTCAGCTTGACATACCGAGGAATAGTCTTGACTGTTTCTTCTTGCTTTTCCTCTTCATCCTCATCTTCATCAGTATCAACATTCACCGGTTCAAGAACACTATTATTGGTACTTGGTTGACTGACAACCGGTTCCCAGAAGGTTACAACTGGTTCATTTACAACTTGCTCACTGCCTGTTTCTTCTAGTTTCTCAGAGGTTTCATCAACTCTCACATTGATACTTTCCATAATTCTCTGAGTCCTATTGTTGAAACACTTGAGAGCTTTACTCTTGGTGGAATATCCTAGGAATATTCCCTCATCACATTTAGCTTCAAACTTGCCTTGATGTTCACTCCCCTTGATGTAACATTTGTTACCAAATATCCTGAAGTAGCTAACCAGAGGTGTCTTACCGGTCCAATACTCATAAGGAGTTTTATCCTTACCTTTCTTGATGAGTACCCGGTTCATTGTGTAGACTGTAGTGCTTACCGCTTCTCTCCAAAAGGTGTGAGCCACTTTTCCTTGAATCAACATGGTTCTAGCTGCCTCAACCATAGTTCGGTTATTCCTCTCTGCTAGGCCATTCTGCTATGGAGTCTGAGGGGCAGACAGTTGCCTCTTAATGCCAAATTCTTCACAATACTTGTTGAATTCACCAGAAGTGAATTCCCCTCCTTGATCAGTTTTGAGACACTTGATCCTTTTACCACTTTCCTTCTCCACTAATGCTCTGAAAGCTTTGAACTTCACAAAGGCTTCAGACTCAACTTTCAAGAATGTGACCCACATCATTCTTGAGCAGTCATCAGTGAGAATCATGAAGTACCTATCACCCTGCACACTTCTAGTTTTCATAGAACCACACAAATTAGTATGGACAAGATCAAGCAAGTTGGCAGCAGTGAAAGATTTACCTTTAAAGGTTGAGGAAGACATTTTCCCCAATTGACACTCTCTGCACAAGGTATTATCCGGTTTGCTTAGCACCGACAACCCTCTAACTGCCTTGATCTTACTAGCCTTCACAATGTTATCAAAGTTTACATGGCAAAGTCTCCTATGCCATATCCAGCTATCATTAAACTTAGCCATAAGACATGTACTTATATTTGCATTCAGATGAAATAGGTTACCTTTGGTCTGCATGCCGGTGGCCACCAATTCGCCATCTTTTCCTTTGTTTCTGCAGATTCCATTCTTGAATTCCAGAGTGAGGCCACTGTCATTTAGCTGGGCAACACTCAGAAGGTTGTGTCTGAGACCATCAACCCAATACACATTGTCAGCACTACTCTTTCCATTCAGAGAGATGGACCCTTTTCCTTTAACCATACATGGTGCATCATTGCCAAAATGAACCACACCACCATCATACTCTTCCAAGGATAGAAACTTGCTCCGATCACCAGTCATATGGTGTGAGAAACCACTGTCAATAATCCACTCATTGGAATTATCAAAGTGGGAGACAAGAGCCTTCTTGTCTGACACATCTTCCTTTATAGCAACAAACACAATGTCTTCATTCTCTTCATCTTCTGATTCCTCATCTATGACACCTTCATCAACTGCAACAAAAAAGTTTCTCCGGTTTCCTCTGAATTTCTTGAATCTTTCAATTTTATCCTTGTTGTCACTATTAGGACAGTTCATAGCAATATGTCCTATCCGGTTACACGAAAAACATTTCAAAGGGAGCTTACCTCTGTATTTACCAGTTCCTTTTGGAAATTTCCTAGCAAGAAGAGCTTCAAATTCCATCTGAAACTCCTCATCATCCATTACTCTGCTTTGTCTTGGTTCACCACTAGTGCTTTCTTCTTTTCCTTTCCTGGATGGTACAATAGAAGCTCTAAAAGTTGATTCAGTCTTTTGAACACTGCCATCAAAACTATTTAGCTCATAGGCTGTCAACTTTGCTATTATGGAGTCCAAGGATACCTTAGTCTTGTCTATTGATCTCAGCTCCTGAATAGTAGCAACCCTTATTGCATAGACCGACAATAGGGATCTCAGGACTTTGCTTACCACAGTGGAATATTCCATTTTACCACTTGCACTCTTGATATCTCCGACAGCAGTTTTGATTCTAATACCATACTGTTGAATGGTTTCACCTTCAGCCATTCGCATGTCTTCAAACTTTCCTCTAAGGCTTTCTTCCTTAGCTTGTTTTACATGCTCATCACCTCCATAGATATTTTCAAGAGCATCCCATACCTCTTTGGGATTTACCTTATCTTGGACATCAATGAACTCAATATCAAATAAACTACTGATTAGGGCTTCCATGACTTGCCCATTCTCCTGTATCTCTCTCTTTTGATCATCGGTAAGAGTACCTATAGGGGAAACATAGGGATTCTCAACATAGCTCCAGTGTTGAGCACCCATGCTTTTGATGTATATCTTCATTCTATCTTTCCATATACTAATATTTTCTTTGTTAAACTTTGGACCTTCCCTCTTCATCATTACAACAGGATCTTTCCCTCAAGCGGTTAATCTTACAGCATAGAGGACCTGGAGGATGCTCTGATACCAATTGATAACTTAATGATGAATGAATAGTACCAAACCAGTACTGAGAGGGGGGGGGGGTGAATCAGTACAGGCAAAAACCCAACCTTAAACTGGTTTGTCAACTAACACTTATGCACTGATAGACAAACATCAGCACCGGTCCTTCAACAGAGTTCAACTGACAAAACCCAGTGTAACTAAGACGAGCAAAGACCGGTTGACACTTATCTTCTCATATAATCTAACTCTTCATTCCCATTTCACTCTAATGCATGAACAGGCAATCTACCATCAAAGATGTACATATTACAACAAGATCAACATGCATCACCACTTAATCAGAAAACAATCATAACATCACACATGACACACATATTTTTCATGTGGAAACCCAACTGGGAAAAACCATGGTGGGGATGAATACCCACAAGCTTGTTTTTGAACTCTTTGGAAGTCTGCTCTGTTAGGAGCCTTGTCCGGTTAAAGACAGATAGAATAGGTTCTGTTAGGAACCGATCCTGTTAGGGATCACCCGGTTAAGGGATGGCTACAATACTCGGTTAAGGGTTAAACCCTGTTAGGGGTACCTTGTTAGAGGATTTCAAGAACTCAATAGCTAAAGGATATCAATGACTTAGTAGCTTCAAGTTACCTTGTTAGAGGATTTTCAACAAGTCGGTTAAGGCTACCCTGTTAGGGGATTTCACAACTGTTGAAGTAGTTAAAGATCAACAGGTATATCCATGACCTGATAATAGCACTCAATGCCAATGCAGATCCGCTTAAGCTCCTCTTCACCTTCTACACTTACACTCTACAGATATGACTTCTCTCCTCTAGTCTGGCAAGAATCACGTATCTCTTCTCTTAGATACAAACACACAAATTTTGCCAACAAACTCTAAAAGAATCACAACATCGACCTTATAGGACAACAGATAGGTCGGTAGCATAAACCCTAAACCCTAGACCTGTTAGGTTAAGGAATTCAAATGGTTCAATCCTGACCGTTGATCATACTGTATTGAATGCAACAGTCTTGATCCCATCTCAAGACATTCTCCATCATTCGTTTTCCACCGATTTCATGGCGGCTGATAATCCATCACACATTATCACCGTTTACAGACTTCACACATTCTCGAGGTAGATAGGAACACTCTTCTTTATGCAAGATCCTTCACGCACACAAGGCTTACGTGGAAACACTATATATTCTTCGTTATCATGCTAACTTCATCACATAAAGATCACTAATTGAGTCACATAGGCTTAAGATACTCCAACCGGAAATCTTGAAGTGGAAACTACCTACCAACCGATAGCCATACAATGCTTCCATGTGCCGGTTCCCATGACTACATGCCGGTTCACCTTGACATGTTGGTTCACCTTGAAAAAATATACCGCTTTACTTTAGCATATATATCGGTTCTCTCTTCATATCACATATTGACATCAATGACAACATACAATATCATTATGTCCTCATACCAGTTCACATAATGCCAACATAAATCATACTAAATCCTAAGGAAGAGGTACACGCCAATCAATAGTCGATGATCTCCTTATTGTTCTTCAATATCGCCTAAAGCTTCCATGGATGATAAAGATGTTGATGAAGAATTCATTAATGATGAATTTGTTGATTTGGGCTTCACATAAAATGTATACTTTCACTTCACATGGATCTCCTTTCAAAATTGCTTTATTCACATCCTCAAATGAGGGAAAGAAAGGCTTTATTTATGAAACCCTAATTTTAAATTTGATAATAGGCTGACTTAGAATTGATAAAAATTGACACAAAGCGGGTTTTTTTAATTGATAAATTGTATTTTATATAGTAATTTTAAAAGAGAATTACATCCAAAGTTCATCAAGTATATCTAGAAATATGCAAAAATACTAGTCTATCATAGGATAACTATCAAACATATTTCCTAATCACATTCTATCTATCCTTTACATACAACATTGATTTGATAAAATCATACTTAAAAATAGACAAAATGGTATCTCCCCTCCTAATTTTCCTTTATTATCGCCTTCCCCTTTCCCTCAATAACCTTGTCTTGTGCAACATCCTAACTCGCAGTCCCTAGTTCATTCCTTCTCCTAGATGATTCACCTCGTACCAAGTGTCGTACTCCAGAGTAAAAATGGCCTTAGGAGTGGGGTAAATTCACGTACATATATCCAATCTCCTCCCAAACATACAAACCCTTTCTTGTCTGATGACATCCTAAAAATATTTCTAGCTCCTACAACCATTCCTTACACAACTCCCCATTATCTATTTAACAATGCTCCTCGACTCCAGCTTGAGGAACCAAGCAAGGAACATGGAGACGATATTTGTGTTTGTGCGGTATCAGACTGTTATTGTGAGGATTCGGTTATTATTGAGAGGGGGGGGTGAATCAGTGATAACAATAAACTAAAATATTTTACCAATTTGCAAATACTTCTTAAAAATAGTTCATAACTAGTACTGGTAACTACTCAATCAATCACTTAAAGCAGATTTACCAAACTACTTATTCATGTGTTCATCAATATGTAAACAATGTAATGATATCAAATCTACACATAAACAAATCAACCACCATATGAACACAAAGATTTTTCATGTGGAAACCCAAATGGGAAAAACCATGATGGGAATTGGTACCCACAAAATTTTCACTCTTTTAGAATGTGCCTTGTTAAAGGCCTAGCTTGGTTAAGAGTTTTACAATAATGCCCGGTTAAGAGAAGACCCTATTAGGATTTTAACCTCAGCCCTCTTAGGAGCTATAACATGTTAGGAGTAGCCTTGCTAAAGGATTTAAATCCAGATTAGTGAGCCACCTGGTGAAGGGATTTACAATATTAGTCCTGTTAGGACCTACCCGGTTAAGGGATTTTAATATTGTTGTAACTGTTAGGGAATAATAGGTAAATGACCTTATCAATGCACTCTCTTCTTGCTAGTACAAATCCATTTCAGCTCCAATCTGCTTCACACATGCATACATCTCAATCTGGTTCGACACACTCTCCTTCTATGATCATTGACGCAAAATCTCTTCTCAAACTTGACCTAAATACACTTTTCAACTAGGTCGGTTATATAACCCTAACCAAATTTAAAATACATTGAATTTACATCATAGATCATATTAGATCATTACAAATCATTATAAATCATCATAAAGATTATTACAACAAATTTCAAGACAAATATAACCGTTGAATGATCATAACACATCGCCGCACATCAATTTGATTAGTTGTCAAACCCTTTAACACATTCTGCTAAGCACTTCACTGTTTCCCAATAATTCGCTCCTTGTAAGTGCTTAAATTCAATCTTATCATCACACATGGTTTCTGACATGTCATCACTAAGTAATGAACATAATAAGATCCACCGCCAAACCATGAATCATTACCGGTCAAAAATCTTGACACCGGTTCTCAAACCCTGCACTGAATATACAATAGTCAATTATAAACATGACTTCTAGTTTTCCAAACATGATGCGGTTCCAATCATAGACTCATTATAATTTCATAAGCATACATTCCAAACCGCAACACTTAACTCAACATGGATATGTACCACAACCATCTCCTTCACTGTTCCTGCTTACTGGTTCACTGTCAACTTAGCAAACATTCCATTACCGGTTAGGCTTAGATAACTTATATGATATAGCAAACATAAAAAAACATGGTTTCCATCAATGACAACACAAATAATAGATCATAAAACATCATATCATAATTATATCATCACCAGCAGTCCATCAATATATCATCATCATCCTTTACCGGTTATGCCAATATGCCAATAAGGAGTTTGGCCTTAATGTATTCATCCCCCAACATAATTTTGAACTGAGTAAGGAAACCTCCATCTTCAAAGATGAAAATGTTAAATAATCTTTCATTTGTAATGTGGCCCCAAAAGGCCACCATCCGCTTGGAAGACTATAGAAATAAATTGGCCTCCATTTTCTTTGGCTCTAGCAGAACACTCACAACACACAAAGCTTCTCCAAGACGCCAACGATAAAGTCACCCTCAAAATCACCTTAAATGCAAATTTCCACTACAAACATGCTATCGTATATCTAATAAATTGGGCGTCACCTCCAGCTAAACACTCTGCTCTGGTCACGCCAACTTGGGAGATCTTTTGAATTTCGGGCTGCAAGTTGTAGTTAATGGCATGCAATAATTAGGAATTTGGAAATTGACCCTTTCAACCATTCATTATCCATGAAATATTTAACCACCAATCTCCACCACCATTTACACCATTGGTACGTTTTGCATTCAATATGCTGCAACCGTACGTCCTTCTCCTACCTTACACAAACTCCACACAAGAACCATTAGAAATATATTATCTCTCGAGCTTTGAAGCAAATCATTTCGATTTGCATACCAAAATTCTCATTAATAAACTTATTTCCCCCAATAGAATGATGTTGATTATTCATTGGGATATATATCACATACACCTCCTCCACCTTAGCTCTATTCGGAATCGAGCTCTCTATCAAAACACCATTTAATTTCTCCTCATGGGATATCAACAACTTATTTAGCTTGAATGTTCACCTCCCGATTACCCTCTCTTCGAATGTGGGATGCCTTTAATTTTTGAAATTCCCTTAATTGTCTATTGATGATTTGGATAATTTTGTTCAATTTCCAATGAATAGCATTCCAATAGCCTAGACTATAATATTTGAGTCTCCTTCTAGTTGTAGGTTCATCACTCCCAACCTTTTTGCCATTTGGATTTTGCTCCATTAGCTTCAACAATATTGTTGGTGCTCACCCCTAAGCCTTGACTACATCTAGCTAGAACAACACCTTCATGGTTTCTGGCCACACACCCAGCACCTGATTGCCCAGGATTCCCTCTAGCCACCCCATAAAAATTCACCTTAATCCAATATCTATCTAGGATAATCCACTTCATTTTATTTATTGTTTCTTTGTTAGGATCAACCCTTTTAGGCCCATAGCGCACTTGAGTTTTATAAGTGGCCAGTAAGCTTGTAATTTGCTATCTAACCAATTATATGGATTTTTACTTGTAGGTTAATCCTTGAAGTGGGAGTTCAGATCAGCTTTGAAATTTATCTTTCTATCCTACTTCATAATCTTTGTTTATTTTCTTCCTTCTCTTGGAATATCCTTCAATTCTTCTCCTTCCATATCTCCCAAATTAAAGTTGATGGGGCAATACTCCATATGCTCGAATACACTGATTCACTTTACCATACACCCCATCCTTGGAACCAACACTTAAGGTTGGTCATCAAAGGATTATACCATTCCAACCTTTCCAACAATTTTGTGCAACCGGGCAGTGAAGAAGTAGATGGTTAGATGTTTTTGCTTCATTTCTACACATAGTGCATCTAAAGGGTCCTGCAAATCCCAACTTATTAAGATGATCCTGAATAATAACTATGTCCCTAATTTCCAACCAAGCAAATGAGTCAACTTTTGAGAGGCAATAGTTATTTTAACAAAGGTGATATGACCACTATTAATCTATTAAATCCTGGTCTAAAAGTTTATACCCTATCTTGACTGCATACTTTTCACTCTTAGATCTACACCATATTATTGAATCCTCCTCCTCTGATAACTTAATGGTTTTAGAGTTAAGCATATTATTGAATCTAGTTTCTAGGTCCCTTGGTAAATTCAACTCCCCTGGGTCCTTCCATTTCCACTCTGCCAACCTGTGTGTTCCTCCTGTGTCATGAAGTCTGCCACTTTTTTACCCCATCTAGCTTCTGAAATGGTTTTTACCTCCTGCCAATATTTATCTACACTAAGGTTTTGGAATCCCTCTCATGAATCCTCCCAAAAGTTATCCTTTTGTCCATTCTTAAGTCTCCACGATAGATGATTGACAACAACTTTCCTACAATCTAGCAATAAGTTCTAGATGGTTGCCCCTCTATTAGGATTTCTAATTGTCAAAATTCTTTCCCTACTTTGATCATCCAAATACTTATTGGATAAAATTCATACCCATTTTTAATTTGGGTTGGCATACATATTCCACACCATCTTGGCTCCCATTGCTTCATTAACTAAGTTCCACTTTCTCAGCTTAACACCACCCGATTTATTCTGTTTGTAGATCTTTTTCCATGCAACGAGAGAGATTTTATCTTTATCCTAGTTTCCATTCCAAAAAAATTTCCTCCCATTTTTCTATAAGCTTATTAATCTTTTCTGGTATATTCAAACACAATATTGAAAAAAAAGGAATGGAGGATATCACAGTTTTCAGCATTAGAAGTCTAGCTACAGATGCTAGCCACTTTCTTTTCCAGCCCTCCATCCCGCTGATGCAATTTTCAACGAACTTGTTCCACAAGTTTGAGAAGCAAGCTCCTTCAAATAGGAGGATACCAAGAAACTTTCTAGGTAGTCTACCCATTATGATACCTAGAATTCTTTCTATTTCCCTTTGGATGTCTCCATGTGTATTAAAGTAGTAGAACTCTGATTTATGCCAATTTACTACGTAACCGGAGACTCTATAGTATTTGTCTAAGGTATTGTAGATAATCCTTGCCTCTCTAACTAAATCCTCCCCCATTAGTAATGTATCATATGCGAACTATGTATGGGTTACTGCCTCAACCCATCTAGCAATCTTAATGCCTTTCCACTGACCACTTTCTCTACATCTATTGGTTATTTGGCCCATTTCCTTGACCATAATTACAAATAGGAATGAGGATAGGGGATCACCCTGTCTTATACCCCTTGTGGTTGAGAAACAATCTTGTGAGCTGAAATTAACTAGCACAAACATTATCGAGGTGATATACAACTTTTGATCCAATCTAGCCAATTAGTATGGAATCCAAATTTGTGCATAATTTCCAAAAGAAATGATCCATTAACATGATCATAGGCCTTCTGAATATCCAATTTAATCAACATCCTATTTGTCTTTGGTCTCCTAACTATATGAATCACCTCATGGGCGATGATAATCCCTTCTACAATAGACCTGTTTGGAGTGAATCCACTCTATTCTTTTGATATGATATCGGGGAGGATTTTATTTAACTTGTTTTCCATTACCTTTTCTATGATCTTATAGGCTGTATTACATAAAGAAATAGGATACAAGTCCTTAAAATTCTGGATTGTCTCTTTTTTCAGGATCAAAGCAATAAATGTATTGTTAAGGTCTTTCAACATGTACCTCCTCTCCCTTGACTCCTCCACCATCTCCCAAATGTCATCCTTCATGATCTCCCAAAATTTTTGGAAAAAAGAAAGGGGAAAGCCATTTGGGCTAGGTGCCTTGTCACCCTCCATTGATAGAAAAGATAATCTTACTTCTTCCATGGTAATTTTATGCAAAATTTGCATGTTTTTCTATTTAGTTATGATATGTGGGATGTTGTCTAGCACTTCTTCCACTTTCACTGCCTGAGAATTGTTTCCTTTCGACAATAAGTTATGAAAGAAGCAAATAGCTTCATTGTTGATATCTGACATTTTACTCAAAGAAATTTCATCCATTATTTTAATTTTTGAGATTCTATTGCTTATTCTCCTTGTCTTCACTGAGCTATGAAAAAACTTAGTGTTTCGGTCCCCTTCCCTAAGCCAACATTCCCTAGACTTTTGTCTCTAGAAGATTTCTTCCCTTGTCAGGACTTTATATAGATTTGAATGTAAAACATTCTCCTCTTGAAAGTCTAAACCCATCATACCCCACTGCATGACCCTTTAATTAACTTTTGCCAAATCCTTTTCAATTTTGAGTTTTTCTAAAAAAATATTCCCAAAGTGAACACGGTTCCATCTTTTAATTTTGCCTTAATGAGTTGCAACTTTCTTATCATCCTTATAACCTTTGTTCCATTCTCCATGAGAGAAACTAACCACCATTGGGAAATTAGCTCTTTCAAACTCTCATCTCTCAACTACATCTTTTCAAATTTGAAAGGGCATCTAGGAGGGACCAAATCATTTTGGAGAAGTGAAATAGGAAAATGGTTTGATCCTGTTAAAGGAAGGATAAATGCCTCCCATGTGGTCGAGGAGCTATTCTAGTTTTCTAAGAGGAGGAATATATCCAATTTTTGTGCTATGCTAGACTCCCCGGATTGCCTATTTATATCCATGTATAACAACCATTCCTGAACTTAGGTTCTATAAAGTCATTCCCCGTAATGAAATTTTAAAAATCTAGATGTTGCTTGCAAATATAGGAGTTGAGAAAATACAACACCACAAGAGCCCAAATAATCTCTACAAGCTGAAAAAACCTATTACAAGGAGAAGGAAGGAAGCAAATCACAGAAGGAACAAAAACATAGGAAAAATATGTTCAAAAAGAGAGAGCACAATATTCTCCAAAAATGTATTGTCAATAATAATCCTTCTTCATCATACAATGAAAATAATGAACTCAACCTTTAATAGGTCAAGAAACCCTAAAAGGGAAAACCTAGGTTTGCACATAATAATTAATTAAAATAATTAATTATATACACCTAAAGTTAGCGTAAGTGTAAAAGAGATAAAGGGAACTTAAATAATTAAACAAATATTGTTTAATTAATCAAGTAAATACCCGAATACTCTAACACTCCCCCCCCTTAAGCTAGACTTAGGGAGAAGCTAAAACCTAGAACAACCACTGAAAGCAATAAAGATGGGTCCCGGCAACAAGGCCTGATTAGGTACCCAAATACAATGAAATCTCTATGAACTAGAGAAATAGAGAAAACCACATGGGAACAAAACTCTACTCCAAAAAGAGATGGAAAAGAATACCACTAAAGCATGAAGAACCTGCAAACTCTGTCAAAGAATAACTGCTGATCTGGAGAACCTCCATTGAAATAGAACATGACCAAGTAGAGAAGACTATAATCTATATGAGTTCCCTCAAATGACACTACTCGAATCAGATGGCAAACAAGGCAAACACTAAACTTGAAGATACAGATGGCATGAGAAACCAAAGCCTGAAGAGCTGGTCAATCGAACCATGAAAGCATTAGAACCAATAGGATAAACCTTGCCATAATGCGGAAGAGGGAGAGGGACAGGTACACTGAAAAGAACAGCCAACAAGAACTGCATGATGAAGAACCATGAACATCAAAGGTGCTGAGAAAAGTACATGGTGTCATGGAAGGAACACTCACTTGACACACATCATGAGGTGAATGTTGTGGAAGGAACACTCACTGGACAAAGGAAGATGGCAAACAACAGGCAAACATCAACCCCCTCATGGCACTTTAAAAGGAGTGCATGTACAACAAGACACACGATGTGCAAGATCCCAAGTAAACAATGCATGATGGCACTTTATCTCAGTGCGTTTGCATAAATACAAGCTACAATGATAAGAAGATTGGAAATAGAAACGAGAACCAAAATAGAGACATCCTAACTAGAGAAGAGATCGCAGGACCTGAAACAACCAAGATATCCACCAAAGTGCTGAAAAGAAAAAAATTGAATAAAATATGCATGGAGTAGAATCTGGAAATAAAACTCATATGGATGGAAAGTACACAGCACACACTTTTCGAAAATATAAAGTTTTTGAAAAACGGAGTTCAGATGCTCATTCTACGTCTCCTGGAGTGCAAAAATAAGACCTCACTTTCACTGGAAAAAAATATAGTCAAACAAAAAAATTGGAAAAAATTACTAACACCATGAGGTCGGGCTCGGAACCATCTTTCCGACACCTATTCGTTTTCAAAAAAATGACTCCGTATGCCCAAGATAAAGCCAAAAAGCCAAACGCCCCCTGAAAGAGGCAAAAAAGAGAGTCTGGTGGCTGGGTGGTGCTCCAGTGGCCAGTGGGTGGCACTCCAGTGGCGACCGGGTGGTGGTCTGGAGGCCGGGAGGAGCTCTGGTGGTGGGCTGCTGTTTCTGGTGGCCGGGGTGGTAGTCTGGTGGCTGGGAGGAGCTCCGGTGGCAGAGCTGGCCAGAGGTGTTGCAGGCGATGGTCGGGGTGCTGAGCGCGGGGGCTGGGAGATGCAGTGGCAGTGGGGAGGCAGGCCGGGAGCTACAGCAACGGCGGCACTAGGAAGCAGCAGCCGCAAGGAGGCGAGCGCGGGCGGTGGGTTGAGCGGCGGGGGCCGGAGGAAAAAACTGCTGACAGGGGCCGTTGAGCCAAGGCCAGTGGGGGCCGGGGGACCAGCAGGAGGCCAGAGGCCAGCGCTGGCAGGGGCCGGACTGACATGTTCGGTCGCTATATGGTGGCCAGACTGTCAGCCCGGTACCCTGCGAAAAAATACAAACCCCCCAATTTTTATTTTTTTTTGTGTTGTTATTTTTTTGCAAAAAAAACAACAATCGCCTTTTTTTGATATTTTTTTTTTTCAAAAATATCAAAATCTGGCTTGCATGTCGTAAAAAGGCAAAATATTTTTTTTTGAATTTTTTTTTCGATCTGCGTACCAGGGCCGTACGACCTAGATCTGAGAAAAACTACTCCCAGAGGCTCAAGAACCAAAATAGGTCGAATTTTATATGACCATAGGGGTTTTCGAGCCTTCTTAGCATGATGGTGAGGTCTGTTTAGGCCCAAAGTGCTTAGAAAAAAGGTCAAACCCTAGGTACATAAAAAAATTCCTGAAACCCTAGATCTGCTCCCAAAGCAAAAATTCTCAAAACAAGAACAAGCAGCTGCGGATTTGAAGCTCTGATACTATATAGGAGTTGAGAAAATACAACACAATAGGAGCCCAAATAATTTCTGCAAGCTGAAAAACCTGTTACAAGGAGAAGCAAGGAAGCAAATCATAGAAGGAACAAAAACACAGGAAAAATATGCTCAAAAAGAGAGAGCACAATATTCTCCAAAAATGTATTGTCAATAATAATCCTTCTTCATCATACAATGAAAAGAATGAACTCAACCTTTAATAGGTCAAGAAACCTTAAAAGGGAAAACCTAGGTTTGCACATAATAATTAATTAAAATAATTAATTATATGCACCTAAAGTTAGCTTAAGTGTAAAAGAGATAAAGGGAACTTAAATAATTAAACAAATATTGTTCAATTAATCAAGTAAATACCTAAATACTCTAACAGCAAATTCCCCCAACTCTGCCCAATTTTTCAATTGGATTTCAAATAGCATTAAAATGCCCACCTAGAATCACACATTTATTGTCTAAAGTCATCAGAAAGTTTGAAATTTGATTCCATACCTCACTCTTTCCTCTACTTGAAGTTGGCATGTAGATGTTGATCAAGATGAATTCCTTGTTGTCTAGAAGGCCCTTGATCTTTACCGCTAGCCAGTTTCTGTTCTAAATTAGTTCCTCACCCTTAATTAGATAAGGTTTTGACATAATACACAAGCCACTCAATGCGCCTTTAGCATCCACCAGAGAGCCCTACCAAAATTTCCATCCATTTTGGAACGTATATTTATCTTCTCTTTTAATCTTTCTCTTGAAACATTATTATAACGAGTTTTGCCTGATCAACACCCCTTTTGACCAAGTGACATTTTTTAGGGGCATTACAAATCCTAACATTCAAGATAGGATCTTCATTGTTCTCTAGGAAGGGTAATGCCCTTCCCAAATCTTAATTTTCTTTGCCCTTTCGCACTTCCTGCCATTTCTAGCAAGGTCTTTCTAGATTTCTTCCCTCTACTCTTTTTCTCCCCCAAGATTACTTTTCTTGAAGAAGCCTTAGTCTGTTCAATAGTCCTTTTTTCACATACATCTTCCTCCTCCTCTAGGTCAAAAGGATCTTCCTCCTCTTTCTCCATTACTTCTGCTCTTTCAAATCTTATTTTCCTTGGTGTAACCTTGTATGGAGATGATCTATTTTCCTCCACCATTTTTACACTTAGATTGGATTTCTCGATCCTTTCACCTATTACATTTTATGTTTTTGCCTCTATTTTACTTCTCTTTTTATGTTGTGATGAATTTCTTCATTAGTATGTCTTTCTAGAAGAATATTCCTCTACCTCTTGAGACACACTCTTTCTGTTTCCCACCTCCTGTAGAGGTTTCCTACCAATTATTGAACCATCTATGAAAATACCCAGGTTGTTTTTTCCTTCTAGCGGGTCCATGTCTATTGCACCTACCCAGACTTGCCCTTGTCTTAGTTGTTGAGATGATACCTTAATCCTTGCATTTTCCTTGTTAGTCAGGTTTAGTTCTTCTTCTTTGGGTTGAAGAGACCTTCCCTCATCCTTTTCTGTGTACTGGTAGTCCACCTTATTTTGAGTCTCCACCTCTTGGTTCCTATCCATTGTGTTATTATCTTCTTGCCCCATCTCTTTATTTTTTTTATTTGTTCTTTTCTTTTAACTGATGCCTGCTTTCCCATACCAACCTCTAGTGGATCCATGCCAACCTTATCCTTTCCTTTATGACTTATCAAGAACTCCTCTGCATTGTGACTGTTGTTCTTGCAAGCTTTGCAACTATCTATAATAGTCTCAACTTCAACTTTTTGGATCCAAATACCCTCATTTGTCACCAGTTCTATTTCTTTTGGTAATGGAAGAATTGAGTGCCACATGATACGAATCCTAGTGTAGACACTGCCATCTTTTTCCTCCAATGCCTCATCCTCCTTCAGGAATCTACCTAGCTTATTTACGATCTACATAAGAGTCTATGTTTCCTAATATTCCCTTGGAAAACTGTACAATCTGATCCATATAGGGACTTCTTCTATCTTGGCTTGTAGAGGGTCAAAGTTTGGTTCCCAATATTTAAAGTATACACCTAAACCATCCATCATGTATGGTCCTCCCCTCAAAATAACCTCTTTGTTCTTCTCATCAACATAGATAATAAGGAAAAAATCATTGGGTAGGGTTTTGATAATTTGTCCTTTCCCACATACCTCCTCACACCATCTCCACACTTTTAGGAGTGTTGATCATTCCTCATCCATTTGATGAATGTGCCATGATCTTTCAATTATTTTATTGAGTCCTAGCCTTCATCTTCTATCATAATCGATTCCCTTTTCTTGACATCTACCTAGATGTTTTTTCATATTTCGAAATTGGTTGTCTTAGTTGTCTTTGGGTGCTAAAACTTCTTTGTTATCTTATTGAAACCCTCATTCCTTCTTGTGAATACCTTTGTATAGCCCCACTTGCAAGGTAGAGAATGATTCCTCTTTTGGTTTCCCAACCACGAAGAGCGGCTTCTGTTGAATTCCATTTGAAATTTATGATCCTCCAAACCCTTTGAGGAAGACTCCATGGCAACCTTTTGCCTTTCTGCACTTTGTGACCCTTGCTAAACCTACAAGGATAGAGGTAGCTTCATTAATCCCACAAGTTGAAATGGATTGTTTATATGCAATAAAGATTAAGGCAATTATAATAGATACTTGGGCTATCAACAATTGGGTAAGATAAGATCGTTTTTAGTAAAAAAAATTTATGTATATAAAGAGGCATGAAAGGTAGAAGTGGAAATGGCTACTCTAGCTAGTGAATGGGATACTATATCTACCCAATGGGTTATAAAATCCTAGAAATATAAAAAAAGATTGATTTACTAAAGGAAATCAAAGAATTTATGGAAGAGGAGATTAAAGATGCAAACATCCTCAGGGAAGAAGGTTTTAGTTTTATTCAAATTATCTTGGATAAGCTTGAATTCAAATTGGTAATTATGAAGCAATACGACATTGAAATGATAAATTACCATGCTCTCATGCTTCAAGAACACCAAGCTTATGAAGGTTTTATAATAGTCAACCTTGGAGGCCATCTTATACATAGAAAAAAACTTGGGTAAGTTAGAAAAAAAAGATTTCATACTTTCTCATTGGGATAAATTACTTGAAAATAAATTTGGTCCCAGTAGGAAGTTTGATGAACAAGTTTTGAATGAGTGCTTGGAGTTAATCCTCTTAGTGAAATAGATAGCTAAGATTGTAGCTACCTTAGAAGATACTGTGAAAAAATTTAAAAGAATCTATAAGGGTGGAAAAGTTTAAGATTGAATGGATAGATGGACTCGACAAGGAGCTCTTAGATTATTGCTTGATAATTTATAGGGAGTGCAAGAAGAAGCATAAGCAATAAACCATTTTTTTAATTCAATTCCCAAAGCATATTCTTTATTCTTTCAAAGATTCTTTTGTTCAATTGATTTGGTATCTAAAGATGACAAAAAAAGAAAGGGGAGTTAACTTCAGTTCTGAATTTTGGTGAACTCCCCTAAACTCCAACAATAGCTCCCTTAGCTCCATGGTGATCTCTAGTTCAAGACTCCAATCTCCTCTTCAACCAACAGTTAGAAAATTTCTTCTAAGGTGTAGGAATTGAAGTCTCAGTTTAACTAATAGTTCTCAAAGCCTACCAACTTCACATTTAGAGTTCTTGGGGACTCATCCTTCTTTTTGGTGAGTCAACTAATGGTTTACTTTAGTTATAGGTCAAAAACATGCATGTGGACTTCCCTAATTTTGAATAAAGGTTACCCTTTATAAATGTAATTTTGCGATTCATTTTGGGGGTTTGTGAATTGATGATTTGAGGTCTGAATTAGTTTAGTAATTGAACCATTTTCTTTATTTTCAAGCATTTAGTTACTTTCAATAGATATTTAACAAGAATTTGTAGACTAGATACCATTGCTTTACTGGTATATTTTTGAAGATTCAATGGAAATGCAATTCGTATCTTACTAATCTTTTTGATGTATCACATGATTTATTGGTATTTCTCCTTTCTTGTTTCTTTCTTAATCCATAATTGATTTTGAAGTTTATTAAAATCTTTGTCATTGTAATGAACTTACACATCTCTCATGGTAGTTGAAGTCAACGATGAGCGTGCGAATGAATGTTATTGTTATTGAAGTTTCCTTCATCTTATTTTCATGTTTGAATTGATGGTTTAACATATTAAGTGATTCATAAACATAATGCTTTTATGGATTTTGTCAATAATGTGGATTTAATATTATTGATCATTCATTTTATTGCAACCCTTGATCTACCTTTTTTAGTTTATTTACAATACTTTAGGCTTAGGAGATTGGGGAATTCACATTTTGGCTTGTTTACCAACAAGGCCCGTTGAACGAACAAGCCATATACACGCTTAGTTAATCTCACATCATTTTTCTCCAACCAAAGAGACCTTGGGAGATATGGAACATCACTGTTTCACCTCTTTCAAGAGAGTTTGAGTAGTAAAATACTTAGCCTGCGTTGAGTGTGCCAAAAGGCCCACCAACACAAAGTACAAAAATACCACCCATGGTTCCAATCACTTCAACATATCAGCTTTGCCATGCATACCACTAACCAAAAAATAACTTTATGCATTCTCATAATTTAGTTTGATTTCCTATAGCATTCAAATATTGACGTTGCATACTTCTAAATGATGCTTTATCAAGGATTTTATTTTATTTATTTATTTATTTATTTTTTGGAGAATTCAAGTTCCTAACATTCTATGAGGGAACCTTCATTTTTATTGAGGAGAATTACCACTCTCCTCATAAATGACCTCAAATTTTGATCCAAAGTAAAGTAGATTGCAGCTCCTATTTCTTCATGAGTTTTTAACAATTTAAACATTTTGTGGTTTGGTTTATGCTTCAAAGGAAAAAATATTTTAACCTTTCCCAGACCCTCTATTTTAGAAATAGTGACTAAGAGAAAGGCTAATAGGGTGAGAGTTGATAAAAGGAGGGTGAAAATGATTTCTTATGCAAATATTATGGGTAAGAACAAACAATGTAGGCTAATAGTGTTTCTAACAAGAAGGTGATATAATAAAGATTGTAAAGATGACAATAATAACATAGTGTGATGTTTGATTCATGGTGTTGTGGTTCTTACTAATAAGGCATACATAATGCCATTTTAATTTCATGATTTAAAAATAAATAAATAAATTATATTTTGGTATTTTGATGGTATTCGACATTTAGGAACTAATAATTTTGATAACTTCTTATACTTATCTACTGTAATTATGAAATGATTTAGAAATAATAATCTTGACATAAACATTTACTTTTTGAATGATTATCTTGTTAATAATGAATGAATGCTCTATTTTTGAATCATTTTTGCATTCAATGTTTTGTGTAGTTTGAATGACGGTAGTTCCTATTTTACCTCATGATTAATCTCAATATAAAATGCATACATCTTAATATTCCAGAAAATCCATAAAAAATAAAAAATGCTAAAATCCATAAAAATTATAAAATTGCCCAAAACCCTAAAAACTAATATATATATATATATATATATTAAATGCCTTTTAAAATAACAATAAAATAAAAAATAATTTAAAAAAATCAAATGGTAAAATTTATTTAAAATAAAATTATATTTTAAAGTAAAAATAATTTTTAGATTAATAGTTTAACTATACTAAAATTTAAATTTAATTTGAATATTAATTTAATTAAAATTAAAATTTTATTTGAGTTTTAATGTATTCAATTTTTATTTTTTTTGATAAAAGTGGCAAAGCCACTTAAAACTAATAATAAAAAATAAAAGTTTTACAAAAAAGGAGTTTGTAGAAAAACTCGATCCTAAACTAGCCAGGAGAGACAAAGTATAAATCATATCAAAGTATTACCCCATCCAAAAATGTCCACACCTGGGGCCACAACAAGGGCACCCAAACAAAAAGAAACCTATACATCCATGAGGCCATGTTCATGCCTTAGTAAACTACAAAAAAAAATAAAGCAGTAGAATATGCCCTACCAATTAACGAGGCCTGAGATATCAGTTGGTAGGCTCGACCTCAAGAAGATCACTAGATCCACCACTATAGCATACTCATCATCAAGGGGAATTCGTTCAAAGGGAACCACCTCCCAAGGGTCTTCATTGTAATACCCTAAAAATTGTCATCTAAACCATGGGCCCCTAATCTCGACAACATCACCAAAGTCCTAACCAAAGGCAATTAAATCAGTCTTGAGCACATTATTAATTCTTTAATCATCAAATATCACATGGCAAATCAATTACTCAATATTAATTCAATATTCATTTAATTAATTGAATCATTTCCAAGAATATCATTTTGATCAATTATCCTATTTTAATTTATTAACTATCCTTGCATATTTAATTAATTAATAAATTTTCCATTTAATCATGCAAAAGGAATTAATTTATTACAAAAGAGGAATTTTTTTTGAATAAAAGGGGTAAAAACTTTATTGAAGATCAGACCTAAAAATTACAAGGAGGACCAGAGCCCCAAGGCCCTTCAAAAAAAGAACCCTAGGCCCAGACCAAGCTCAGTCAACATCATAACTCTCCATGTCCTCAGCAAGAATCTTCCGCAAGACTTGACAATAATCCGGGGAGAGATGCTCCCATCCTTCAAGCTTCCAATCACTATCATGTTTTGAGGCCCACTTAGCCAAACAATCTGTCGCTCTATTCCATTCATGGGGAATGTGGATGAAAGACACCTGCTCCATTAAAGAACTAATCTGAAGGATCTGATGCACAATCCCTGCTAGCTACCAATGAGTCCCACTCATCTTCTGCTCAGTCAACAAATTAACAATAATTTGTGAATCTGATTCATAGATAACCTTCCTACAACCCAACTCCCAGGCCCACTCCAGGGCATAGAGAATAGCAAGACCCTCCAAATAATTATTGGATTGCCTCCCTTTATGCACCGAAAAGAGGAAGACCGCCTCTCCCATACAGTTTTGACCTATCCCACCCACCCCAGCTGGGCCTGGGTTACCCCTGGAGGAGCCATCGGTGTTAATCTTAATAATCTCATCCTGAGGGGGGCTCCACTTTCCAACCCTTTGGACC
This sequence comes from Cryptomeria japonica, assembly GCF_030272615.1. Lineage (NCBI taxonomy): Eukaryota > Viridiplantae > Streptophyta > Pinopsida > Cupressales > Cupressaceae > Cryptomeria > Cryptomeria japonica. The sequence goes on from NC_081407.1 coordinate 594,720,124, forward strand.
TTCTTCCTAGCACATCTACCTTTTCTGACACAAGCGGAGGCAAGAGACAGCTCATGCCAACCCAACCTGCTCACAATGTTCACCTCATCTCTATTCAAAGGAAGATTAACCTCACACTTCGCTTCCACCGTCTCTCGAATCATAACCATGGTTCTATTCCATACTTGCCGCACTAACAGTCTAGCCTCATGAAAGATCCTTCTGTTCCTCTCAAGCCAAATCTACCAGAGTATGAAGATGGGCCCAATGTACTAGACCGTCTAAAGGAAGGAGGACAAAATAGGTGGTCTGCCCAAACTGCTCCAAAATTCCACTAGAGAATTAGCATGGACACAAGGACACTTCCACACCCCCCACCAGTAGTGCCAAATAAGCATAGAGAAGGGACATCTGAAGAATAGATGTGAGGAGTCTTCTTCCCCGTTACCACACAAAGCACAAATAGAAGGCCCCAAGAATCCCCTCTTGCAAATATTATCCCAAGTTAGACATCTATTCAAAGCCATAGTCCAAGCGAAGCAATTGCACTTTCGCCAAGAGAAACTGTTCCAAGCCTATTTCCACCAGTGCACCTCTCTACCCTCTAAACTTCTGTTCAAAAGAACCCGGTAACCACTAGTGACAGTAAAGATGCCTTTAGGATTCAAAGACCAGGCAAGTCCATCCCTGCCCTTGAGAGCACTACAGTGTCTACTCGCCAGAATGCATTGCAGCTCAGCACACTCTTCCTCCATTCCAACAACCGGCCACTCACTAGGAGCCTTCCACCTCTCCATCTCCAACCGCCCACACTGGTAAACCACCTTGAAGTCACTCACCCTTGACCACCCTGCCTCTAGGAATCTTTGGCTAAGGTTCCCGAGATTGGGAAACTGCACAAGGATGGGGGGGTACCCATCCCAAGAGTCGTTCCAAAAAAGGACCTCCTCCCCCCTCCTGCAGATCCAAAAGAGTCCCTCCTTAATGAGAGATGCCCCCTTCTTGAGAGTATACCAGATCGTTGAGCGTTTTCTCTCAAGTGGATATCTTGGAACCTCCTTAACTGGGATCCTCTGCAAATATTTGAAAGCCAATAGCTTAGCCCACCCACGATCTTGCTTGATGCACCACCTCCAATACAATTTAGCCACCAGAGCCTCCCCGAATAAAATAACATGCTGTAAACCAAGCCCCCCCCCCCCGACTATTTTGGGCTGCACACCAGGTCCCAATTAACCAGACTCCATTTGGAGGAGGATAGATTGCCTGCCCTTAAGAATTTCCTTGCCAAAGAGTCCAATCCCTTCAAGAACCACATAGGAGCCACTTGAAGCATACAATGATAAATCAGAAGAGCCTGAACCATCAACTGAATCAGTTGCACCCTCCCAGCGAAACATAACCATCTATGTGTCTAATGTTCCACCTTCGAGCAAAATTTATCCAAGATACCCTGCCATGACTCCCGAGGAGGATTACCAGGAGAGATAGGAATACCCAGATAAGTCATGAGCAGAGTACCCACTTGGAACCTCAAGATAAGAGCAATCCTCCTTTGAATAGCTCCTGGAGTGTTGAAGAAAAGAATAAAAGACTTATCTTCATTGATCAACTAACCTAAGGCCACCAGATAGACATCCAAAACCTTCCGCAGATTAGTAGCTTCTCTGATCTGAGCAAGACCCATCAAGGCTGTGTCATCAACAAACTGTAAATGAAACTGAGGCTGCAAATCATTACTCCAACTCCAGCTCTGAATACTACCCTGACCCACATTATTCTTGATCAGCCTCCCCAGGCCCTCAGCTAGAAGAATGAATAAGTAAGGGGAGGAGGGGTCCCCCTGGCGAAGGCCCCTAGTTGCACCAAACAACTCCATGTGATCACCATTAATAAGCACTGAGAAAGAGGTGGGCGTGACACAACTCATAACCCATTGGCTACATTCCTCAGCAAAGCCAAAAGATCCGAGGATCTTCAGAAGGAAGGACCAGTGAACTCTATCGTAAGCCTTAGCCATATCCAACTTGATAAACATATCTTTTTCCTTGGAGGATGCCATAGAGTGAATGGTCTGCGTAGCAATGACCACACCATCCAAAATTTGATGCCCTTCCACAAACCCGCTTTGTTCCTATGAGATAACAGCCCCCAAACACTTCTTCAGCCTCTCTGCTATCAACTTAGAAATGATCTTGTATATCACATTGCAGAGAGATATAGGGCGGAACTGGCCTAACCTGTCGGATCCATCACACTTAGGGATTAGCAAAATGAAGGTCGCATTCAAGGCCCAAAGCATTTGCTTGTTCCTTTGGGACTCTTCGACTACTTTGAGTAAGTCCAATTTGATGATATCCCATAACTTTTGAAAGAATTCAACCGAAAACCCATCTGATCTTGGAACTTTTCCTTTCCTCATGTGAAAAACAATCCGCTCAAGTTCTTCCAACAAAATAGGACACATAAGCTACTCATTCATCTCCCTAGACACAAGAGGAGGAATGCAAGCGAGGACTTGGTTCTCCTCCACCAGTTCCCCCTGAGAATCCTCACTGAAGAGGGATTATAAATACTGAAGAGACTCCCTAGAAATCTCCTGCAAGGATAATAACATCTCACCTCTATCATTGACTAGAGCAGAAATGGAGTTCCCATGGCATCTTGCCTTCATAGAGTTGAAAAAGAAAACAGTGTTCTTATCACCCGCTTGAAGCCAATCAATGCGAGCTCTCTGTTTCTAGTAAATTTCTTCCCTGAGTTCCCATTCCTCTAAAACATTGAGAGCCTTGTCCTCCTCCCTAAGCAAGGCTTCAGACAAGCCCTGCTCTCTGATTTCACTGGTGATGCCATTTAACACTGTTTGGGCAGCTTTCTTAGTGTGAAAAATGTTCCCGAAACCCTGCCTATTCCACTCTTTAAGCTGAAACTTAACAAATTGCAGCTACTTTGCAAAAGTAAACATGGCAGTGCCAAAGGCCGGCCTCCCCTTCCTCCACCACTGCTCAACTAGAGTGTGTAGAGTGGGATCCCGAAGCCACATAAGTTGGAATTTGAAGGAAGGAGAGCGAGCAACCCAGGCTGAAGAAGAGACCAGCTTGATAGGCCAATGATCAGACCCTCTCTAGTCAACAATCTTAGAACTTGTGGACCACCCCCCACCAACCCAAGAACTAGAAACCAGGAATCTATCCAGCCTTTCAGCAATCCAAAACTCCCCCACTCTCCTATTGTTCCAAGTAAACAAACTGTTGCTAGGCTTAATGTCAACCAGATGCAGGGAAGATATGCTATCCTGAAAGAGATAAGAAGAGGGATCTAGTCGCATGACTCCCCCCTTCTTCTCACCCAACTCAATGATAGCATTAAAGTCTCCTGCCATAATCCAAGGATGAAAAGGGACCAACCTGTTGAACAGTATATTTGAAATCAAAAATCTTCCCAAAGGCGTGAAAGCTAAAAGATCATCGGCCAAAATATCATGTCGAGCATCTCAGAAAAAGTTTCATCGAAATGAAGCATAAAGGTAAAACAATAAATTAAAATGACTCTGGTAGAATATCTCTTTCAGTAAGTGAAAGGAGCCGCTCATCGATATCCTAGTTTCATCGAAAAGTGAAAGGCTAACAAAAGGTGAAGTCGAGGAAATACAACTGCCGAAGAGACTTAAAAAACATTCATCAAAAAGCAAATCTTATCGATAACATTATATCGAATAAAAATAGAGGGGTTTCATCGATAAAAGAAGGACATCGAAGAAAAAAGGTTTTCAGAGGGCTTGCATGAACTTTCACCGAAGAACAGAACTCATCGAAATATGATTTCGATGAAACTCGCGAATGACTCATCGAAAGAAATTTCATCGAGGAAAGGATGATTTCGACGAGACTAGAAGATGGTTTTTTGACATAGGCCATTCGCTGATAAAGTGATATTGAGGAAAGTGAACTTTCGATGAAAGATCAAAGTATTCAACGGAAGACAGGGGTTTCATCGAAAACTCGATTCATGATCATTTTAGTTGAACAGTACTTCCCGTGAAGGAGTTAAAAGCTCAAGTAGAGGATGTCACATCTGCAATTAAGTTTAAACATTTAAATAGCCGTTATAAATGCAGAGACATTAACTGTGCACAAGTTGCCCATACAATTACAGCCGAATTGATCAAATTTTCATAAGAACCAGATTGATGCCAAAGGATGGAAAATTGCAAGAAGTTTGCTGAAGTTCGTAAACGACAGTCAGAAGAGCTCGACAATTCTCCAAGTAAGTGTGATTTCTCGTATTGATTGAAATTATGGATCCTTCTTCTTCTTCTAAAAAGAGTAGAAAAAGGAAGGAATTAAACCCTGAAGAGAAGCCCAAATGACAGAAAAAGGAGGGTAGAGCTTTAACTCAGGATTTGCTAGACCAATGCCCGACATCGAGTGTGAGGTCCAAAAAAATCAAGAGTGAAGAAGAAGGGTTGGAAGATAGATTTGAACATCTAGGAGACATATGGACTCAAATCAGAGGACATGAGTTGTTCTTATTTGGTTACAGAAGAAGGGATGCTCCTGAGCCCATAAGTAACCCGTGGAAGAAGAATTTAGGGAAATTGGTAGTTCTGAATGTGTTTGTGGATGTCGAATTAATGAAGGCTCTAGTAGATTGTTATGATCCAAAAACCAAAACCATATGTGACTACCGAGGGAATCCTATGATGGTGATTAACAAACAGACTATTGATATGGTGTTTGATCTAGACTGGGAAGTAGAAGAGAAAATTCATATGCAGAAACTGTCGCGAGAATTCTTTAACTTGGAGGACATTTATAGGACATGGAGACTACCCATTCACCGGCCAAAAGTAGGAAAGTCCTTTGTTCCATTCAGTAAAGATGACAAGGTGCCATTTGATGTCAACCAATTCCATCCATATTTTATGTATACATACTATGCTGCGGCCCAAGTATTAGGCTTAGAAGCTCATCCTCTCATGGCTATTGGGGTTATGGTTCTATGTACTGATCTACAATCAAAAGACCCTAGGTCATTTGACTATGCCACTTATGTTGCAGAAGTCATAAATCATGGGTTGGAGAAGTTGAAAGGAGACCTTGTAAATGTTCATTTCTCATTGTATTCCTTATTAATGCACATCATTCTTTATTGTAGACAAGAAATCAATTTCTGGTCAGACGATTTCAGCATCAGAGCTTATGATAAGAATGGTTTGAAGAAACCAGTTCAGTTGTGGGTTTCTACATGGGATCAAAGATTTATAAACAACCAATATTGGCACTTTCAGGAATATTTTGTGAAACCTCTTAGTGCAGCCTTTGGACAACATAGAGATTATACTTTGTCTCCTGAAATTAAGAGATTCCTCAGGCCAAAAGACTTTTCTCCAGAGACCCAGATTGAACATAACTGGGGTGACTAGTATTGCCACCTTAATCATACAGAAATCAGGGTATTTGGGTATGAAGGAAAGCCATACATGCTTCCAATTATAGTGCCAAATAGGGTGGCTAGCCTAGAGATTGTAAGACAATTATCTACTGTCAGTGCCAAACATCTTACAGATTTTGGTAAACAATCCATTGTGCCAGGGTTATTAGTGTTTTCTGATTTTATAGTTAAAAGTTCCAAAAGTTATCATTTACTTCAAAATAAATTAGATTATTATGGCATGACTCTAGGTGATCCTAGAGAGAACTTTGATCCTGAGGGATATATAAGAGCTGCAAGGGCATCACAGAAACTAAAAGCCGGAATACATGTGGCTCAAACGCTAGATGATCTAATCAAGAACCTTGAAAGGGAAGAGGCCAAGGTTTTGAGAGAAAGAAGCGAGATGAATTGGGAAGCCTTCAAGTGGAAAAGAGCAAGGGGGATGGTGGATGGAGACCTACTTGGAAACCTCCAAGATCCTTTGGAGGTAGCCAAAAAACTACTTCAACATGAGGTAGAGATTATGCATAGAGTACCCACACAGTTCCTTCATTTTATCAACACTGAAAAGGATAGTCAACCATTGGCTCACATGTCACCAAAATCAGCTGCTAGTAGCATCCCTGCTGACTCCCCTAGAGAAGATTATCCCCCTGGTTTTGAAGCAAAGGTAGATGTGGACACTGGTGAATTTAATATTAGAGATGTAGTTGATATAAGGATGACAGAACATGAAGACTTTGTTGCTGATGACGGATTATACCCTCATGAAAGATATGACCCTTGAGAAAGGGGGGAAAATATTAAAGGAGGCTGGTGTTATCATCTTTTCTGGTTGGGATATAAATTCAGCACTTCTGTTTGATGGATTCTTGAAGAAACAGGACCTAAATCAACAGGTATTGCCTCAAGAGATAGATAAATTGTTCCTAGGCTCAGGATATGATCCTGATCAAAAGGCTCTCCTACAATGGGCACTGTATCCGAAAGGAAAAAGACCAATTATTGTGGATATTGAAGAAACCTTTGGACACCTTATGATTCATCAGGTGGGGAAGACTGAGCCTAGGGTCACTGCTAAATTGAAACTGGATGTAGCCAAATTAAATTTGGACCAAACAGAGTTTTTGGTTAGGGAAAACATTACCTATAAGGGCTTATATGAAAGATCTAAAGAGGAGAATCAAAAGCTACAAGCAAAGATATTACAACTTGAGACAAGAACTCCTTTAAATGAATATGCTTCATATCCCACAGGACAAAGCTTGGATGATGTCTCTGATGTTCTGTATTAGAAATATCAAGCAGAAAAGGCTGCCAAACAGGTGAGTAATATTCAATAGAAGATGGATAAAATGGTTAATGATATCATTGAACACAGGTTCAATACCATGCTCATCCATGTTGAACATTACTAGAGGGTGTACACCGGGACCATAAAGGCATTAAGAGAGCATGAAAGGTTAAAAGCACGATTGCATGAAGAGATAAACAGTGTTGATGTTATGACGCTAGAGGAGAAAATAGAAGGAGCTTTGTATATGGAAAATCATGCTAGATACGAGGGTGTGCTAAAAGGAGATCTTCAAGAATTGGATGATGGGAGCCCTATTGGAATGCCCTCGATTTATAAAGAAGAAAAAGTAATATCTATGGAAGATTTGCGGAATGAACTTATAAGCATCAAGGATCGGGCTCTGTCAAAATTGGATCGAAGCAAAGACATGGCCCCTACTGTCAACCAGATGATATTCGAATACCTTTCACAAGGAGAAGAATTAAAGAAATAAAGTATTAAGATCAAGACTTTTAAAGAGGATGATTATATTCATCATTTAGGGATTCTTAATCTCTTTTTACTTAAGTTTGTTAGGAATGTTCAAATTAACAATTAGTATTTCGAAAAGACACGTCTTTTCATAAATAACATTTGCTCTCATATATATATGAGAGAGGTTTCTTGTAATATTTTTTCGAAGAGAGATCATAGAAACAAGATAGTAATGTATGACAGCCTGTAAGCTTTCTATTATACAAATTTTGATGGAATACATATTATGATCAGTTGTCTTTTCTTTGCCTATGTGTTGTGGATTATTTCATTTTGTTATTGGCAGTCACTTGTGATATTATCTAAAGGAGATAAGGTTATTCATATTCTTTAAGTGAGATTTATGCTGTATGTCATAAGGTTGAAATAAAGGTTCTGCTTGCGAATTGTAATTGTTCTTTGCATTACTTACATGGATGGTCCCTTAAAGGTAGGGTTAAATTCATTCAAGCAACTTATGATATAGGCATTCAATTGATCTCATAAGAAATAATAACTGACAGATCCATAAAGGGGTGGGTTTAAAAACTGTCTCACAAGTTCACACAGTAAGTCCTAAGAGAATATAAAGACTCTGTAGCCCAAATAGCAAAGAAGGCACTGGCCATTTATAAATTACACTTATCACTATATTCGTCATATGTTATTTTAAAGCAATAGGAGTAATTGAGTAGGAAACATAGAGTAAGTTGGCAGTAGTGTATTCAAAGATCGAATAGCTTCCACAACAACAATCTTGAACTCATCTACTATATCTCCATCCTAGGAACTTATGCCATTCTGAGATAGGAGGAAACCAGATCAAGATACTTAATCTGCTATAAAAGTCACTAGTCATTGAAAACAATTAGTGAATAGGTATACCCACCTAGGTTCTGCAGAGCCTAAAGTGAGAGAGTTAGTAACCAAACAGGTTCACTCTATATGTTGGCCAAGTCAACTGGAGGGTTTGATCATAGGAGTTGGCAGTTCCTTAGAACCTATCCAATCTGTTGATTTGAGACCCAACAGATTGGCAACTCTGCTGGGGAAGAATTATAAAGACTCTGCTGTGGGAGAGAACTCAGAAGAAAGAAAAACTTTCCTCTTAAGAAGAGAGGTGGCGACTCTGAAATAAAAAAAAAGGAAGAGGAATAACTATGCACGGAACGAGATCAGTCACAAACGGACAACCTTTATCCCAGTTAGATTTCTCTCAACGAAAGAACAAAAACAAAGAAGAATCCATGAATGAATGCATGAGAGAAAGGTACAATCAGTACAAGCATGAAAACAACCAACATTCACCTTTAAGAGAACAGGATAAAGCAACTACTTCAAGCCTAGTAAACGAGGATTTGGTTGCAGCATATAAAGCCCAAAAGGGCCGATATCAAATTTCCCCTGGTTTTGAATATCACGAAGCACTATCCAGACAAAACACATCGCCTTCATCAGGTATGGCAGATCCTGCAGATAGATTTACAGACTTAACTAGACAAATGATGGAGGCAGCTGCTGAAATGAGAGATTTAGGAAGGACTCAGGAATGTTTGGAGCTATGTGCTAAATTAGGCATAAATGTTGGTGAGGACGACTTTAATAAAGATGTAAACAATTACAGAAAAAAATGTGATCAGGGAGTGAGTAAAACAAAGAGTAATGATTTTAAGGCTTATGAGAACCCCTTGTTTGGTAACAAAAGGGATGATCATGTGCAATCAAGTGCACCACCAGTCCAGCCAAATTTACATAAAAAATTTGCTGCTCATAACTAGTTTCCGCCTCCAGGTCAATTTTATAACCAATGTCCACCCCCTGATCGATTTCAATATCAGTACCAGAATCAATACCCATTTCCTTATCAAAATCAAATGCCCTTATATGGTAATATGAACCAAAACTTTGGGAATCCTCATGGGGGACATGGGCTAATGAATATGGAACAAATGAGGCAGTTTGATTTCTCAGGAATGATGGTATACCCATATCCTATCCCGAATGAAATTAGGACTGCAATACCAAGATTCACTGGAAGTAATGCAATTTCAGGGGAAGCTCATTGTAAGGCCTTTGATGCAGTGATAGAGGATTTTGGTTTACCACATGAAGATGTTAAGATCAGGTTATTTATGTAGTCATTAATAGAAGATGCAAGAGATTGGTTTAGGGCATTGCCTGATGCATCCATTAGAAGTCTTGCAGAATTCAAAAGCTTATTCCTTGAATAGTATGGAGACCATAACAGCCCTGAATTTGCTTTGCATGAGATCATTAGCATCAAAAAAGAGCAAAATGAATCAGTGGTAGATTTTAACAAAAGATTTAACAGGGTTCTAAACAAAATTCCCAACAGGATGAAACCAGTACCTGAGGTAAGCATTCTATATTACATCAATGCTTATGATAGTAAAACAAATTATGAGCTGAGAACCAAAAATCCTAGAGACCTCTGGGATGTTATGAAAGATGCCATTGTTATAGAAAATAACAGGAAGGCCGCTGGTAAAGTGGGAAAAAGAGAAGATGCAAGGTTGTACAATCCTAAAGCACCCAAGGTTAATAAAGATGACGATAAGCTTGACAGTTTTGAATGCTCTACAAGATTTATCTGTGAGGGTAAACAAAATAGAGAAGCAGCAATATTATCATCCTGAGAGGCCCGGATTGCATGACATGCCCTATAACACCACCTCGAAAGATGGAAAACTGGTACACAGGAACCACAGAGATAACCAACAAATTCCAGATCCTTTGAAAAGAACAGTGAACTACGCTCAAGATGATGACATGTGGTGTTATGCTTGTAATATGCCACATGCTCCCTCTTTGTGCACTGTAGCAAAAGGATTGCAGGAGGAAGAGAATGGTTATGAATGTAAGGAAGTTAAGTAGCGGAAACAACTTCCTACACTAACCTTGAGAGGAGGGTAATGCAAAACTTTTTCAGATCATTACAACAGTTATAGAAAATAGAAATAGATATAATAACATTCATACCACAACACAATGATTTACGTGGGGAAAACCCTTTCGGGAGAAAAACCCCACCCTCCAAAAGCAGCTCAATATTTTATTCAGCAATCAAAAATAGATTACAACATACTTGCAAAGCAAGCTCTTCGCAGGAGTACCACTAATCAGAGATTCAGAGGCAACTGAATAGCCATGAGACTCTTACACACAACCTCTATCTCACACACCTCATAAATAGGAGATACAATACAAGAAACCGTCAAACGGTATTACAAAACCATGGGCTAAAACCACCCAATAAGGTGTAGCCGACCTTATCTCCCTTCTATGACATGTTAAAGCACACATCAACACGTGTCGCTCCCTTTTATAGCTCATTTATGTATCCGATACAAATTATTTTTCCTATTTCAGGAGTACAAACTTCCGAAGGCCATAACTTGAGAACCGGGTGTCCGATTGACGAACCGTTTGAAGCACCGGAAAGCTCGCGAAGTGCTCTATCACCTTGTAACCCGCTTTGCCAGTTACGGCCACTTTTCAGGGCGTTTCGGAGCCTCTAAAGTCCCCAAAATTAAGTTTAAACATTTTATTGCACCCCTCCAAGATGAAAACTTTAATATCTTCAAAACTAGCTGTGACCTTGCAACGCAACTTTACCGGAATGCTTATCTAGCCAACCAAAAGCTTCAGGGAGAGTTTCGCACCATTTCGTGCTCAAATGAAAACTTACTATAAATAGTAACCTCACATAAATGCAAGGTTGAGACACCATTTTTCCCAACAAATCTCCCACTTGTCGAACACCTTGCATGAGCGGAAGGGAATGTCAACACAATGAATCAATTGCTAGGGGCCATAAGGCCCATAGACTCTGAACACCATTTGAACTTCTCTGTGCTCACAGCCTTAGTTAAAGCATCTGCAACATTCATCAAAGTTTCCACCTTAACCAGCTTCACCCTACCATCTTCGACCATATCTCTAACAAAATGATACTGAACATCAATATGTTTGGTCCGGGCATGAAATGTCGGGTTCTTAGCTAGGCTAATTGCACTCTGACTGTCACAGTAAACTGTCACTGTACCTTGTTTTATTCCAATATCCGAACATAGTCTCTTAAGCCAAATGGCCTCTTTACAAGCATGAGTAACTGCCATATACTCTGCTTCAGTAGTGGATAAAGCAACCACAGCCTGTCGCTTACTCATCCAACTAATTGCACCACCAAATAAAGTAAACACATAAGCACTGGTGGATCTTCTGCTATCAATATCACCTGCCCAATCTGAATCCACATAACCATGGATATCAAGGGAAGTCATGTCTCCAACTGAATTACCATGATAACACAAAGAATACTCTGAAGTACCCTTCAAATATCTGAAGACTCTTTTGACTGCATCCCAATGAACTCTACCAGGGTTAGACATATATCTAGAAAGTACTCCCACTGCTTGGGCAATGTTTGGTCTAGTACAGACCATAGCATACATCAAGCTTCCAATCGCACTCTAGTAAGGCACTCTGCTCATGTCTTCCATCTCCAATGGGGATGTAGGACAATCTGAAACAGATAGTTTCATTCCAACTGTAAAAGGAACACTCAATGGTCTACAATTCTGCATGTTGAACCTCTGTAACACTGAATTCACATACTTACTCTCGCCTAGCCATAGCTTTCTGTTCACCCTATCTCTTCTAATTTCCATCCCAAGAATGTGCTTTGCTGCACCAAGATCTTTCATTTCAAATTTAGCAGCGAGCTGAGACTTCAGTTCTGAAATCATACCTTTCCCTTTGCCAATGAATAACATATCATCAACATACAATGCAATGAATAAGAAATGATCACCATCAGATTTATAATAAACACAGTGATCTGATTTAGAACGTTCAAATCCCAAACTCAACACATATGTATCAAATTTCTGGTACCACATCCTAGGACTTTGTTTGAGGCTATACAAAGATTTCTTCAATTTACAGACCAAATTACTTTTGCCTTTCACCACATAGTGCTCCGGCTGTGTCATATAAATATCTTCCTCCAAATCACCATGAAGGAAAGAAGTTTTCACATCCATTTGTTCAACCTCTAAATCATAAGCAGTAGCAATAGAAAGCAAAAATCTAATAGACGTCATTTTTGCAACAGGAGAAAATATCTCACCGTAATCAACACCCTCAACCTGAGAGTAGCCTTTTGCAACTAACCTTGCTTTATACTTTTCAATGCTTCCATCTGAACCAATCTTTTTCTTGAACACCCATTTACAACCAACAGGTTTTCGTCCTTCAGGCAATGGTACAAGATCCCATGTATCATTCTTTTTCAAAGCTGCCATTTCTTCCTCCATAGTAGTCTTCCAGGATTCTGCATCATTCATACCTAATGCCTCTTCTACAGATTTCAGTTCATCCACACTAGTATTCAGAGCAAAAATACATCTCCAATCATCAGGTGAATACCTTTCAGGTGGTTGTCTATGTTTTGTAGACCTTCGAACATACTGAGTTGGAGGTTCTTCCTCCTCTTCTAAAGATTCAGAGCTAGACGAGCTCTCCTCAAATTCTTGCCTATCTAGGGGTCTCGATTCAACTCTTTCAAGTGTAGAAGGAAATTGAATCACATCTTCTTTTTTAGTCTGTTCTGGCTGTAATGTAACAAAAGGAGACTTAATTTCTCTAAAAATAACACTTCTACTGTGAATTACCTTTTGTGCAATAGGGTCCCAAAGCTTGTATCCTTTCACACCATAACTATACCCGATGAAGATACATTTCACAACCTTGTTCTCCAACTTTGTTCGCTTCTCCTTTGGCACATGTGCATATGCCTCACAACCAAAAACTCTAAGATGTCTCAATGAAGGCTTGTGACCTGACCATGCTTCCATAGGCGTTTTATCAACAAGAGCTGATGTAGGAGACCTGTTAATCAGGTAGCAAGCAGTGGCAACAGCTTCAGCCCAAAACTTTTGTTCGAGACCAGCACCACTCAACATACTCCTAGCCTTCTCCATCAGTGTCCTGTTCATTCTTTCTGCAACTCCATTCTGCTGTGGAGAATACGGAGTTGTCTTCTGCCTGTTAATTCCACAGTCTTTACAGAATCTATCAAAATCATTAAAGCAAAACTCACCGCCATTATCAGTTCTCAAACATTTTATTTTCTTTCCAGTCTGCAACTCAACCATTGCTTTAAATTCTTTAAAACGACTAAAAACTTCAGATTTACTCTTTAGAAAATAAACCCATGTCCTTCTACTAAAATCATCAATAAATGAAACATAATATGTGGATTTTCCAATCGAAGAGACATCTACTGGACCAAACACATCAGAATGGATAAGATCCAAAACACCACAAGTTTTATGGGAACTCGAGTAAAACTGAACGCGGTTTTGTTTTCCATAAATGCAATGCTCACAGAAATCAAAGTCAAGGTTACAGTCATTCAAACCTTCAACAAGATTTTTATTTTTCAAGGTCCTTAGACCCTTTTCTCCAATGTGGCCAAGTCTCTGGTGCCATAACATAGTCTTCTCTGTAGGTAACTTTGCTTCAGATGAAAGTGCACCCTTAGGTACCCAAAAACCATTTCCATCTGCTGAAGGTGAAACCTTCAAATCTTCCAGTAAGGTATCCACAGATTTACTTTTTACAGAAGTGCTATTACACTCAACAGTGTATGCTTCAAGCTTATACAAAGTGCCAAACCTGACACCTCTAGCAACTACCATAGCACCCTTAATCATCTTACATCCTATTTCAGAAAAGACTACCTGCACACCTGCATCTATTAGTTTGCTCACAGATAACAAGTTTCATTTTAATCCAGGGATATGCAGCACACCATTAATCCTTTTTATTCTACCATCAGAAAACCTGATTCTAACTTTACCTCGACCAACAATGTCTAGATGTGAATCATCACCCAAGTACACCTTACCTCCATTAAATCCTTCATATTCAGAAAACCAATCTCTATTGGAAGTCATATGAAAAGATGCACCTGAGTCAATTAGCCAGGCATCATTACCTGCATGAGTCACCAAAGCCGCAATAAATGCATCGCCATCTTCCTTGTCAGACTCAGAATCAGAATCGAACTTTTTCTTTTTCTTCTTCTTTTCTTCTTTGCAGTCCTTACGGATGTGACCCGGTTTACCACAATTCCAGCAAATGACTTTGGACTTTCCAGGAGATTTCGATCTCCCTTTGGATTTGGACTTGCCACGCTTCTCATTCTTCTTGCCTTTCTCTTTAGGTCTTCCACGAACGGTTAGGGCTTCCTTTGAACTGATGGATACCTTCCTTCGCATCTCTTCACCGAGTAGGGCACCCACCACATCTTCAGATTTCAAAACAACAGAAGTACTACCGATAGCCATAACAAGAGAATCCCATGAATCAGGCAAAGAACAAAGCAAGATCTGACATTTCTCCTCCTCGTCTATCTTAACACCGACGGATACTAATTGAGCCACCAACATATTGAATGCTTCCAGGTGGTCTGCAATTCGTCCACCCTCTTCCATCTTTAAGGAATACAATTTCTTTCTTAAGAAAATTTGATTTAATAAAGATTTCACTTGATACATCTCACCAAACTTAGTCCATAGCTTCTTTGCAGAGTTTTCTTCATGGACATTGATTAGAACAGAGTCTGCCAGGCACAGTCTGATTAGACCCTTGGCTTTTCGGTCCATAACATCATACTGAGCTGCTGCAGTAGGATCTGAGGGTCTTTGGACATTCGCATCAACAGCATCCCAAAGATCTCGATCTATTAGTAGATCTTCCATCTTCAGCTTCCACATCTCAAAATTACTTCCATTAAATTTCTCCACCTCTATTCTCCCTGACGAACTCGCCATCTGAATATTCCTGCAACAAGATCAAAAAGTGTCTTCTGCACAAGCTCCCACTCAAATTTGGATTAGTTCAAAAAACCCAACTGCCCACAATTGAAACCAAAGGTGATCAGGCTCTGATACCACTTGTAAGGAAGTTAAGTAGCGGAAACAACTTCCTACACTAACCTTGAGAGGAGGGTAATGCAAAACTTTTTCAGATCATTACAACAGTTATAGAAAATAGAAATAGATATAATAACATTCATACCACAACACAATGATTTACGTGGGGAAAACCCTTTCGGGAGAAAAACCCCACCCTCCAAAAGTAGCTCAATATTTTATTCAGCAATCAAAAACAGATTACAACATACTTGCAGAGAAAGCTCTTCGCAGGAGTACCACTAATCAGAGATTTAGAGGCAACTCAATAGCCATGAGACTCTTACACACAACCTCTATCTCACACACCTCATAAATAGGAGATACAATACAAGAAACCGTCAAACGGTATTACAAAACCATGGGCTAAAACCACCCAATAAGGTGTAGCCGACCTTATCTCCCTTCTATGACATGTTAAAGCACACATCAACACGTGTCGCTCCCTTTTATAGCTCATTTATGTATCCGATACAAATTATTTTTCCTATTTCAGGAGTACAAACTTTCGGAGGCCATAACTTGAGAACCGAGTGTCCGATTGACAAACCGTTTGAAGCGTCGGAAAGCTCGCGAAGTGCTCTATCACCTTGTAACTTGCTTTGCCAGTTACGGCCACTTTTCAGGGCATTTCGGAGCCTCTAAAGTCCCCAAAATTAAGTTTAAACATTTTATTGCACCCCTCCAAGACGAAAACTTTAATATCTTCAAAACTAGCTGTGACCTTGCGACGCAACTTTACCAGAATGCTTATCTAGCCAACCAAAAGCTTTAGGGAGAGTTTCGCACCATTTCGTGCTCAAATGAAAACTTACTATAAATAGTAACCTCACATAAATGCAAGGTTGAGACACCATTTTTCCCAACAATGAAGAGCATATGGGCGACCCGACTGTTAACATGATATCCTTTGCAGAAGAAGGAGGATCAGATTCCGTGAACATTGATCAATGCTCTATGTTACCCGTAACCACCAACATAGGTAAAGGTGTTAAGCTCAGAATCCCCACTGAAGAAGAAAAAAGAAGAATTACAGCTTATGTCGTTGCACAAGAAAAAAGGACTTACGATTTGAGGAATAGAATGGTGAATCCAGAGCAAGGTAAACTTGCTAGTCTTTTCATAAAAGAAACTAATGAAACACCCAAGCAAACAAATAAAGCAGCTAAGACTAAGGAAGTTGTACCAAAGAATAATACAAGGGGTCTTGATGTTCAAAAGGAAGAGATAGCAAAGTTTCCTTTGGCACAACACTCCACTTCATCTGATATTTCAAATGCATTAACACAATTAAAAGTTTTTGTTCCCTTAATGGAAATAATGAAGTTTCCTGAATACAGAGAAAAGACTCTTGAGATGATTTCAGGTGTCCAAAAGAAGAAGGTGAGTGAACAGAAACAAGAGGTTCCAAAAGATAACAGTAATGAACAAATGGCCCCATTTATATATTTAGGGTCCACCATAACCAAAAACCCAACACGGGTAGACCCATTTTATCTCACTTTGGTGGTAAACAATAAAAAAGTAAAGAATTGTATGATTGACTCAGGAGCAGCCATAAATGTTATGCCTGTTGGAGTGATGAAAGAGCTTGGATTGGAAGTTGATACTACCTTTGGGAAGTGTTATGCCATGGACAATAGGTCGGTCCCAGTGGTTGGCATCATGAAGGATTTAGAATTCAAATTAGCAGCTTGTCCAGAAGCATTATACAAAACAGATATTACAGTAGTGGATGTCCCTCCAAACTATGGGATGTTGCTGTCTAGGCAATGGTCGAACATGATTGGTGGGTATGTGTAGTTAGACTTATCATATGCTATGATTCCAATCAATGGACAGGAAGTAAAGATTGATAGGGAACCCCGGTCCACATATATCATAGAAGACATGGAAGAATCAGCAAATCAAATATGCTTTTTGCAAACTGATATGGACAATTTTCGGGTGTAGTTGACAAAACCCAAGGTTGACGAATGGATCCCCATTGAATCAGGTCTAGCTGGAAAGGATGATCAGGTGTGGAAAATGTTCTTTGATGGATCTTGTAGCAAGGAAGGGAGTGGGGCTAGAATCCTATTTATTTCACCCATAGGGGAAACCTACAAATATTCTTTCAAATTGTTATTTGAGTGCACAAATAACATTGCAGAGTATGAAGCCTTGCTCACTGGTCTTAATATAGCAGTTA
The DNA here is from genome assembly GCF_030272615.1 of Cryptomeria japonica. Classification (NCBI taxonomy): domain Eukaryota; kingdom Viridiplantae; phylum Streptophyta; class Pinopsida; order Cupressales; family Cupressaceae; genus Cryptomeria; species Cryptomeria japonica. Next base: position 594,737,543 of record NC_081407.1, read on the forward strand.
GACATGGAATTAGATTACTCAGTGTGTTTGGTGACTCAGAGTTAATAGTATCACAAGTAAAGGAGAAGTATTCTTCAAAGCACTTAAGATTGAAACAGTATAGAAATGCTGTCTGGGATACTATAGAACTTTTTAACGCTTTTCAAATAAACTGGATAGACAGATCGAAGAACATTATGGGAGACTTTTTGGCCAGTATTGCATTGAAGGATAATGATATAACACTAACTGGGATATCTAAAGTAGAAATGAAAGTAAGACCGTCTGTTCCTGACAACCTATATAATTGGCAAGTGTTTCAAGATGATGCGGACCTGCTGAAATTCTTACAGTGTGCTGATCACTATCAGACTCAGGCAATAAATTTCAATGACTTCGTGGAAGAGACTAAAGGTAAAGAAACTTTATTTGGACATGAAATCATACAACTGAAGTCAAATAAATTACCAAGAGGCCTAGTAGCATTGGAAAGGGCTTTCAATGCTCAGAATGTAATTGAGACTAAAAGATCAACTGTTAAAGAAAGTGATGTGGAACAAGTCAATTTAGGAAGTGAAGAAACTCCTAGAAATGTTTTCATTGGGAAAAGGTTAACTCCTGCCATGAGGCAACAACTGATAATATTGCTAAGGAGGTATAAACACATGTTCGCATGGTCTTATGAAGATCTCAAAGCTTATAGGGAAGATCTTTTTCAGCATGAGATACCACTTAAGCCAGAAGCTAAACCATTTAGACAAAAGCAGAGACCTATTAATCCAACACTGTTACCAAAAATGAGGGAAAAGATCATAAAAATGAAAGACGCGGGAATTATTGAACCCTGCAAATATTCCACATGGGTCTCTAACTTGGTGCCGGTCAGAAAAAAGAATGGGGATATTAGATTGTGTGTAGACTTTAGAAACTTAAACATATCATCTCTAAAGGACAATTATCCATTGCCAAATATGGATAACATGCTGCAGAAGGTGACGGGGTGTGAGTTATTGTCTATGATGGATGGGTTTTCAGGCTATAATCAGGTGAAAGTTAAAAAAACTGAAAAATATAAGACAACCTTTACAACTCCATGGGGCACTTATGTCTATGCATGAATGCCATTCGGATTGACTAATGTTGGTGCTACATTTCAGAGGGCAATGGATGTGGCTTTTGCAGAGCTGATTGATGTAATCATGGTAGTATACCAAGATGACTTAACTGCGTACTCAAAGAAAGCTGATGATCATTGTGAGCACCTTGAAAAGATATTCAAGAAAGCCTTAGAATATGGGATTTCCTTGAATCCTAAAAAATGCCACTTTGGTGTCAAAGAAGGAAAGTTACTTGGACACATAGTATCCAAGGAAGGGGTAAGAATTGACCCTGAAAGGGTGGCAGCTATCAATGAGGTTCCCATTCCCCGAACTATCAAGGCCATTCAATCATTCTTGGGACAAATAAATTTTGTAAGAAGGTTTATTTTAAATTTTGCAGACATAATAAAACCTATAGTAAGGATGTTGAAGAAAGAAGCCCAAATAGATTGGACTGAGGAAGCAATCGATTCCTTTGTAGCGATCAAAAGAACAATTTCTAAAGCACCAGTACTAATCTCTCCAGATTTTAGCAAGCCTTTTATAATATTCTCATTCGTATCTTGTCACACAATAGCAACAGTATTGCTGCAGAAGAATCCAGAAGGGTGTGAGCAGCCCATTGCATATTTTAGCAAGTATTTGAGCCCTTCAGAAATAAAATATGAGTTGAATGAAAAGCAAGCTTATGCCTTGGTCAAATCAGTAAAACAGTTTAGACCATACTTAGTGGGGGCTGAAGTTATAGCATATGTTCCCAATGCAGCAGTGAAAGATATCTTCAGACAAACTGAGGTCACGGGCAAAAGATGTAAATGGATCAACCAAATACAAGAGTTCAACATTGAACTCAAAATTTCACAAGTTATCAAAGGACAAGGATTGGCCAAACTCATGGCAGGAACTGAGATCGAGGAGTCTTGTGTAAATCAAGTAAGGTTGGAAGAAGCCAACTTCAGCATTGAGAATACAGCATGGTACATTGATATCATATATTACCTTAAGCACTTGAAATGCCCAGATGGTATGACTGATAATCAGAGAAGAACTTTAAAGTTGAAATCTGCAAGATATGTGATTGTCAATGGGGACTTGTATTGGAAAAACAGAGATGGGATATTATTATTATGTCTAGATAACTACCAAGCAGAAAAAGTTCTTCGAGAGATGCATGATGGGGTTTGTGGTGGTCATTTTTTGGCTAAAACTACTGCACATAAGATATTGAGAGCTAGATACTTTTGGCCATGTGTTTTCAATGACTCTTATAGATATGTTAGGAAGTGTGAAGCTTGTCAAAAAAATTTAGGCAAAATGAAATATCAAGGATCACTCCCATTAAGACCAATGCTTGCTGAGGAACCATTTCAGCAATGGGAAATATATTTCATAGGAGAGATATCAGAAAAGTCCAGCGGAGGACACAGATGGATATTGGTCGCTACAGACTATTTTACCAAGTGGGTAGAGGCAATACCCACTAGATAGGCTACCAGTAAAGTGGTAACAAAATTCATAATGGAGAACATTATCACTAGATTCAGTGTTCCTGCAAAGATCATCTCAGACAATGGTATGTCCTTTAGGTCTGAGGAATTCAACACTTTTTGTGAAGAATATGGCATCAAAATATCTCATTCTTCTCCTTACCACCCTCAAGGAAATGGGCAAGCTGAATCAAGCAACAAGAACATCCTAAAGATCATTAAAAAGATGCTAGGACACAACAAGAAGGCATGGGATTCAAAGTTGAGTCTTGCATTATGGGCAGATAGAATAACAGTGAAGAAATCTATGGGAAAGTCTCCATTTGAGTTGGTTTATGGCAAAAGAGCCAGATTGCCTTTGGACAATCTCTTGCCTGTACATAGATTCATGACTCAAGAAGGGATAGATGTTGAAGATCCCTCATAAGAGAGGATGATGCAGTTAGTAGAGCTTGATGAAGTCAGAGCAGAAGCTCAGAAGAAGAATATCAAAATTCAAAATCAGATGAAGAAGTTATATGACAAGAGGACATCAGATAGGAAATTTTGTGTAGGTGATTGGGTTTTAATGTGGAATGCCAGGAGTCAAGACAAAGGCAAGCATGGAAAATTTGAGGCTTTATGGATCGGACCATATGTGATTATGGATAAAAAAGGAGAAGATTCCTACCTGCTCCAGAATACAACAGGGGAAGTCCAAGAATTGCCAGTACATGGACAATTCTTGAAAAATTTCTTCTCTTGATATATTCTGTTATATGTACAGTAGATTAGGATCCACTTCCATTGTAAATACCATGACTTGTCAAAATATATCTTTGCTAACCAGAGATTCTGAATTCTTGAAGACATACACAATATGCCTCCATCCTCAGTCAGAGCCACTGTTGAACAGTATATTTGAAATCAAAAATCTTCCCAAAGGCGTGAAAGCTAAAAGATCATCGGCCAAAATATCATGTCGAGCATCTCAGAAAAAGTTTCATTGAAAGGATAGTTTCATCGAAATGAAGCATAAAGGTAAAAAAATAAATTAAAATGACTCCGGCAGAATATCTCTTTCGATAAGTGAAAGGAGCCGCTCATCGATATCCCAGTTTCATCGAAAAGTGAAAGGCTAACAAAAGGTGAAGTCGAGGAAATACAACTGCCGAAGAGACTTAAAAAACATTCATCAAAAAACAAATCTTATCGATAACATTATATCAAATAAAAACAGAGGGGTTTCATCAATAAAAGAAGGACATCGAAGAAAAAAGGTTTTCGGAGGGCTTGCATGAACTTTCACTGAAGAACAGAACTCATCGAAATATGATTTCGATGAAACTCGCGAATGACTCATCGAAAGAAATTTCATCAAGGAAAGGATGATTTCGACGAGACGAGAAGATGGTTTTTCGACATAGGCCATTCGCTGATAAAGTGATATCGAGGAAAGTGAACTTTCGATGAAAGATCAAAGTATTCATCCGAAGACAGGGGTTTCATCGAAAACTCTATTCACGATCATTTTAGTTGAACAGTACTTCCCGCAAAGGAGTTAAAAGCTCAAGTGGAGGATGTCACATCTGTAATTAAGTTTAAACATTTGAATAGCCGTTATAAACGCAGAGACATTAACTATGCACAAGTTGCCCATACAATTATAGCCGAATTGATCGAATTTTCATAAGAACTAGATTGACGCCAAAAGATGGAAAATTGCAAGAAGTTTGCTGAAGTTCGTAAACGACAGTCAGAAGAGCTCGACAATTCTCCAAGTAAGTGTGATTTCTCGTATTGATTGAAATTATGGAACCTTCTTCTTCTTCTAAAAAGAGTAGAAAAGGGAAGGAATTAAACCCTGAAGAGAAGCCCAAATGACAGAAAAAGGAGGGTAGAGCTTTAACTCAGGATTTGCTAGACCAATGCCCGACATCGAGTGTGAGGTCCAAAAAAATCAAGAGTGAAGAAGAAGGGTTGGAAGATAGATTTGAACATCTAGGAGACATATGGACTGAAATCAGAGGACATGAGTTGTTCTAATTTGGTTACAGAAGAAGGGATGCTCCTGAGCCCGTAAGTAACTTGTGGAAGAAGAATTTAGGGAAATTGGTAGTTCCAAATGTGTTTGTGGATGTCGAATTAATGAAGGCTCTAGTAGATTGTTATGATCCAAAAACCAAAACCATATGTGACTACCGAGGGAATCCTATGATGGTGATTAACAAACAGACTATTGATATGGTGTTTGATCTAGACTGGGAAGTAGAAGAGAAAATTCATATGCAGAAACTGTCGCGAGAATTCTTTAACTTGGAGGACATTTATAGGACATGGAGACTACCCATTCACCAGCCAAAAGTAGGAAAGTCCTTTGTTCCATTCAGTAAAGATGACAAGGTGCCATTTGATGTCAACCAATTCCATCCGTATTTTAAGTACACATACTATGCTGCGGCCCAAGTATTAGGCTTAGAAGCTCATCCTCTCATGGATATTGGGGTTATGGTTCTATGTACTGATCTACAATCAAAAGACCCTAGGTCGTTTGACTATGCCACTTATGTTGCAGAAGCCCTAAATCATGGGTTGGAGAAGTTGAAAGGAGACCTTGTAAATGTTCATTTCTCGTTGTATTCCTTATTAATGCACATCATTCTTTATTGTGGACAAGAAATCAATTTCTGGTCAGATGATTTCAGCATCAGAGCTTATGATAAGAATGGTTTGAAGAAACCAGTTCAGTTGTGGGTTTCTACATGGGATCAAAGATTTATAAACAACCAATAATGGCACTTTCAGGAATATTTTGTGAAACCTCTTAGTGCAGCCTTTGGACAACATAGAGATTATACTTTGTCTCCTGAAATTAAGAGATTCCTTAGGCCAAAAGACTTTTCTCCAGAGTCTCAGATTGATCATAACTGGGGTGACTGGTATTGCCACCTTAATCATACAGAAATCAGGGTATTTGGGTATGAAGGAAAGCCATACATGCTTCCAATTACAGTGCCAAACAGGGTGGCTATCCAAGAGATTGTAAGACAATTATCTGCTGTCAGTGCCAAACATCTTACAGATTTTGGTAAACAATCCATTGTGCCAGGGTTATTAGTGTTTTATGATTTTATAGTTAAAAGTTCCAAAAGTTATCATTTAATTCAAAATAAATTAGATTATTATGGCATGACTCTGGGTGATCCTAGAGAGAACTTTGATCCTGAGGGATATATAAGAGCTGCAAGGGCATCACAGAAACTAAAAGCCGGAATACATGTGGCTCAAACGCTAGATGATCTAATCAAGAACCTTGAAAGGGAAGAGGCCAAGGT